>NC_081568.1:18725440-18892700 GCF_022355385.1 Mustela nigripes
CTTTTTTTTTTTTTTAAGATTTTATTTATTTATTTGAGAGAGAGACAGTGAGAGAGAACATGAGCGAGGAGAAGGTCAGAGGGAGAAGCAGACTCCCCATGGAGCTGGGAGCCCAATGTGGACTCGATCCCGGGACTCCAGGATCATGACCTGAGCCGAAGGCAGTCGTCCAACCAACTGAGCCACCCAGACGCCCAAAGGGTTTCTAATACAAACACTATGGGCATTTCCTGAAGTCTCCCTTGAGCTCTTAAAGGAACTGTGATGTGGAAAACATGCTTGAGTAAATTAATCTAAGTGGTCATTTCAAGATGTAAATATTTTGTGAGTAATGGAGAAGGAATACACTGATTCCCTGTTATCCAGGTTAATTATGTGCTGAAGCAGTAAGAAGACAGAGTCTAATGTCATCCCCAGGTCAATACTCATATGAACATTTTTTATATTCTGGATAGAGTGAAAGGTCACAAAATTCCCTAGCGAACATTCAAGATGATGACTCACTTGTTGGAGAAAAATAGATCTTTCCCAGAATGTCAGATGTTCCAACAAGGTGCTCTTCCCATTATTAACATGGCATGAAAGCACTGAGAAGCAGAGAAGCTTTTAGGGATGGCCAATAAAAGGTCTAAGAACATTAATGAAAACTAAACAATACCTTAAAAAACAAACCAGTGTATCTCAAATAATCAGTTTTATGGCTCCTTGTTTTCCTGTGCTTATCTGTGGAAATATGATAGCATACAGAAATTGCTTAACTAAAGAAATGCAGCAGAATCTTAAACTAATGGGTATGTTGTGCTATGCTTTAACTTAATGATGTGGCACTTTTGGACTATCCCACTTTATATGTAAATTTCTCTAACCCTTGTAAATGGAAAATCTCATATAGACTATGAAACATCATTGTGCTGCATAAAAATTATATCAAAATAGTTTTTCTTGATGACATGCATCCATTAGAAGGAACCCATAAAAATGTTATAAACATATTTGGATCTGCTAGGTGATGATTTTTCCTGACAAGCTAATGTGGTGTGCTATAAGTAGAAATGGGGTAATATCATTGAAAAGAACAAAATGACTTTGGTATCTTTTATGCCAAGGAAATTTCAAGAAAAAAACCCAGTACACTCTCCAAAATCCCTGTAGTTAAGATAGCTCCTGGAGAATCACAAATTTTCATGATATTTTTACATGTGCTGTCTAGGTTGATAGAAAGTATAATGATGCATAGAATTTTTTAAAATTTTCATTTAAGAAATTCAAACTTGCTAAGGTTGTCACTGCTTTTATGATAAGTAATTTCTCTCTGAGTTTCCATAACTGGACTAGTAGTTTTGCAGAAATGAAAAATTTAAGATACATGTGTCAATTTTCTATGGATAACATCTTAGAATCTCCTATATTTACTTAATTTTAATCCTACCTTATGCAGGATTTAGTGTAGCATTTACATATAAGATAAATCATTGATAGCTTGACTAAATTCTTATAGAACTGATAAATAGTTCAATAATCATTCAATTTTTTTTGCCATTTAAACATCATACTCAAATTCTAAGTATAGACTCAGCTAAAACTGAAAACTGGTAAGCTTATAAACCAGGCTGTGTGGAAAGTTTTAGACATCTTTTAATAGAGAAACTTTTAATTCAATTCATAATTATAAACAGAAAAATAAAAGACAAAAGTAAAATCGTATATGGTCAATGTTAACTACAAGATTGTAAAGATAAAGAGTATCTGGGTGGCTCAGTTGTTAAGCGGCTGCCTTCAGCTCAGGTCATGATTACAGGGTCCTGGAATTGGGTCCTGCTCTGGCTCCTTGCTCAGAGGGAAACCTGCATCTTCCATTCCCCCTGCTTGTGTTCCATCTCTCGCTGTGTTGTAAGGACCTATTTTACTGTCCCTACTCCCCTCCCCCAGGGGACTTAAAAACAAGTCCCAGAAACTAGCTCCAGGTGTGAAAGCCAAGAAAAACAAGGCTGTACTCACCTCGAGTCTAGCCCTGACATAAGTACAGCCATCTTGGCAAAGCAAAAGCTGGCACCTTGCACTGTAAGAGTGGGTTAGCATAAGAATGGCCATCCAAAGGCCAGGAAGCCATTTTACTGAGTGTCCCTAACCAGTCCACACTGTGCACATAACTTGAGATTGGACCCCAGCTAGCTGGAAATAAACCTCTCTGTGACTTGTATTATCGAGAGTGTTCTCTGTCTAATTGAGGGGTGGTCGACTCCATACCCTAACAGTGTCTCTCTGTGTCAAATAAATAAAATCTCAAAAAAAAAAAAAGATAATAAAGTTCAATTAAGCATTTTTTATATTTAAAAAATAATTTATGTAATTAGTAAAGATATATAACAGTGCTTCCAATTTTGGAAACATGAGACCCTGAACAAAATGATGTTCTGCAAAAAATATGAATATACTAGCTCATCAAAAATATGAGTATACTAGCTCATCAGTTACTAAAGTAATCATAAATGCATTGTAAAATTTGATTGGTGAAGAAGACTATTTTATCAAGAGACTGGAGCCCATGATTCAATGCAGTGTGATGCCTTCAATTCCATATGAATGACTAGTGGCCATTTAAATTTAAAATAGATAGGAAGTCAGGAGAATTGTGGTTAGCCCTAGGCAAGCTCAACAGTACAGACAGAAACAATGAATCTTGGAACCCTACATTAAAAACTATTAATGTATTGTATGGTGACTAAAATAACACAATAAAAAAAAGTAAAAAATAAAATAAAATTATAATTGGTTACAGAAAAAAAGACTACAGCATGAAGTCAAGGCTCTAGAAGCTTTCCACAAATTGACAAAGAGATCAAATATAAGTAAATTAATTAATTAATTAACATAGGTCCCTTAAAAGCTAAAGTAAGTTGATCCTAGCATGCAACAGAGGACAAAAAATTCTCTCTCTCTCTCTCTCTCTCTCTCACACACACACACACACACACACACGTATTAAAAACTTTTTAGGAATTAACCAAAACATATATGACATATTGGCACGGAATCCAATAATTTATTAAACCTAAAAATCAAGAATTCCTAGGCTGAGTAATTATTTCAGCAGCCAATTCTAGACTGTTAAAACCCCAACTACACATTACAATAGGAAGAGAGAAAGAATGAAAGAAAAAGAGGAAGAAAGAAGAGAATGAAGGAAAATAAAAAAATCTTTCTAAAAGTGCTTTAAATCTATCAATTCAGAATTTGTTGTGTACCAATATGTAACAAAATAAATTCAAAAGATAAAGCAATATCTGTAACATTAATTTCACACACAAAATATGGAGAAAAATAAATAGTTCTAACATGTACAGAGGTAAAGGTCCAAAAATTAAAATTTGAAATTTTATAATCATGTTATTTATATACATATGAAATTGTAAAACCTAGCATAGATATAGCCAAATAGCTAACTTAAAAATAAAATCCAGCTGAAACTCAAAAGAGTTAATTAGAGATGGTTGGAATTGTCATTGAAAATATATTTGTAGAAATCACTCAGATATATATAATTGTTTTTTATAGGGAGATTAAGGAACATGATGATAAAATAAGAAAATCTAATGAAGTTGTTCTTTTTTTTTAAGAGATTCAGGGGAAAACAAAGGAAGAATGGGAATATTTAAATATATAAATACAATTTTTTGGAATGAATAAATGTTCTAGTTGAAACTAAATACTAAGAACAATAAAAAGCCATCAAATAACATATACAAATAGTAAAAATAGAAGATTTTAAAAGCAATAAAGGAGAGAGAAAAAAAGATTAGCTACAAAGGACAAACTATTAGCATGAAAAGGTTTTTCATTAATAACAACAAACACCAATAGAACTGCATCTTTAAAAAATGAGATAAAATAAAGATCATATTGTATTTTTGTATCTAGCTCAACTATCTCCAATAGTATGAGAAAAAAAATTAAGACAGGCAAACTGAGAACATTTGCTAATAGTTCCTTGTTGAAAGCAAGGATTGAAGAGAGAAAGAAATTAAAGGAAGGACTGGAAATAAATTATTGAGAAAATAAATGGTAAATAAATAACAAAAACTATAAGCATATATTGGAAATGGCTGTTTTCAGCAGCAACCATATGGAAAATGAAGATGAATGGAATTTAAGTTAAAATACTTTGTTTCTGATAGTTGAGTGGACAGATACTAGCTTGAAAGTGCACTAAGTGTATAAGGATAACATTAAAGAAAGGAATTGAGACACAAAATGTAGAAAATCAGATAAATAAAAGGCAGGAAAGGAGAAAAATATTAAAAAAATAAAGGGAAAAGGGCAAGCTATATATAACTCAAAATACTAAGTTAGAAATAAACCTATAGGGGCTCCTGGGTGGCTCAGTTGGTTAAGCCATTGCCTTCAGCTCAGGTCATGATCCTGGCTGGGATCGAGTCCCACATCAGGTTCCCAGCTCCATGGGGAGTCTGCTTCTCTCTCTGACCTTCTCCCCTTTCATGCTCTCTCTCTCTCTCTCATAAATAAATAAAATCTTTATTTAAAAAAAAAGAAAAAAAAGAAATAAACCTATATATATTAATAATAACAACTATGTAAAGAGATTAAACCGGTTAAATGACCCAATGCACCCTGCAAAAGTAATGTGTTCATATGTGTTCTCTCTCAGTTCTGATTCTTCTGTTCTTCTGTGATGACAGGACTCAACGAAGCTCCTTCTTTTGTCTGCATGGTCTATTTATGTTGTTCTAATAAATAATTACTAGGTATTTTTTCCCTTTGTGTTGAAACTCATATTGAAGAAATATATTGTGCCGGAACGCCTGGGTGGCTTAGTGGGTTAAAGCCTCTGCTTTTGGCTCAGGTCATGATCCCAGGGTCCTGGGATCCAGCCCTGCATCATGCTCCTCTCTGCTCAGCAGGGAACCTGCTTCCCTTCCTCTCTCTCTGCCTGCCTCTCTGCCTATTTGTGATCTCTGTCTGTCAAATGAATAAATAAAATCTTAAAAAAAAAAAAAGAAGAAGTGCATTATGCCAAATTAGTCTGAAATTTATAGCTACAGGCTGTCTAAATTGTTTCTCCATACTTTGACCCCCTTCACTGAATTTGGAATTCCATCATCGTTGAAAGCTGTTAGAGATTACAAAAGTCAAGGTCATTAAAGTTGGGGTTGCTTTGCCTTCATATTTATTCTGCTTTTTTACTTTGAATAGATTCTTGAGAAGAATACAATGAAACACAACTTTATTCAGGATTTATGAAACTGGGAAGATCTGAATAGTATTAGGAACTGTGTATTCACTGCCATTAATATTTCAAAAATAAAAAGTTACCTTTAGTTCTTTATTGCTTTTAGTAGAGCAATAAAAATTCAAATGTCTGGAAAGCTTCCCAAAGTAATTAATGTGCAGGACAAAGGAAGGCCACCATGTATCAATACAAACTGTTAATTAATACCTCATTTGTGGTTGGTTGGTTGATAAGGAAAGAAAAAGAGGCACTGTTTCAGAGTTTTCTTTCCTTCAGTGTAATTAATTGCAATTCTGTGATATTAATCAGTCTTCCTATGTTTACTATTCTGTCCTGGTAGTAGTACTTCTTTATAGACTTGGATAATTAACATTTATTAACTTGGTTTTCTTTTACATCGTTGTCTTCATGCACTCTCTTTTCTCTGCCTGCTAAATAACCATCCTTTAATATATCAAGAAAATGTGTAATTTTTTTCAGGTAGCAGCTCAACACTTAGAGATGCCTCATTAAAAAATTTTCAAAGAAATTAATAGACCATGACTAGCTGTGTACACTAACAGCTACTTCTCATTTTCTAAAACACTTATAGTCTCTCTATTAAAAAATTGGATGGATTAAGTTAGGAGGGGAATGAATTGTGTGAAACCATAAAAAAGTTTCTTAAATCATAATACGTATGGAAAATGTACTCTGTAAGAGTTTCCCTATCTTGTCAGCAATTCTGGGGAATATTTTGTGTATGGCATATATGCTGTTAAAAATAAGATGTATTCCAGGGCGCCTGGGTGGCTCAGTGGGGTAAAGCCTCTGCTTTCAGCTCAGGTCATGATCCCATGGTCCTGGGATCGAGCCCCACATCGGGCTCTCTGCTCCGTGGGGAGTCTGCTTTCTCCCCTCTCTCTCTGCCTGCCTCTCTGCCTACTTGTGATCTCTGTCTGTCAAATAAATAAATAAATAATTAAAAAAAATAAGATTATATATGGTCTACATGTTGGAAAAATAAAATTTATTGGCTATTACGGTTAATAAAAACTTTAAAGCTTAAGAAATCATTCAGGAGCTATATGGAAGAAAAGACTGTGTTTAACAAGAAGGCGGGAGAGAACGGCTGGTCAGTTTGAAGGGCTTTCTTTCAGAAAATGGAGCTGAAATCATACAGAGAAAGTTAAATTTATAGATGATAAGAGCATTTACACAGCTGTATAACTGGAATTGCATCAGACATTGAACATGCCTGGTCATTTTCCCATGAATGTGGTTTCAGTGGTTATAAATAAATATGAAATTACCTCCTCTTTCTTGTCAGAGGGGATCCCTAAATAGGAAGATACCTCTAGAGGCAGTTGTCCACACTGCTGCCTTTGGGGTAGTGGTGATTGAGTGCTTAGAACCGTTACTGCTGCCCCTCACCCAAAAGACATTCCTGTTGCCATAATTCATATAAGAATGAACACTCTGCAATCCAATTCTGATCATGCCTTTTCCCACTGAAGATCTTTCTATGGTGTCTTCTTGCCTTTTTAATAGAGGTCTATAGCCCTATATTAGTTTAGCATGAACGGGTCTCTTACTAACTTTCTAAACTCATCTTAAGAGTTTTCTCCCCATTGCTTACCAATGTCCAAGTGAACTGATCAAATTTCAGTTCTTAGAAGAAACTCAGCCACTAGTCTGCCCAAGAATTCACATACTGTTATCACTGCTATAAATTTTCTTGTTATGGTCTAACTCCAATTTATCTATCATACCTCAAGTTGGAAGTGAAAAAGTCTTTCAGGACATACTAGACTAGATTAAGTTTCCTGTTAGATGCTTTCATGTCACTTTTACTTCCCAATCAGATAATTAACACAATTGTATTGAAATAATTAACATTATAAAATTTTAAATGTCTTTCTTCCTATAATAGGATATAAACCATGATAAATATGATCATATTTCTTTTGTACAGTATTCAGCATACTCTCAGCAATAGGAAAAGTATAAAATGTAGTTTTATTTCTTTACTTTTTATAAAATAGGCATAATGATATTTCCCTCATGTAGATGTTGTGAGATTAAATAACTAATTATAAACAGAGCCCCCTAATAATTTGACTGACACTTCATATATGACCATGCATCATATAATTCAAGTCTCACAATAATTTAATAGGTCAGACATTTACTCATTTTCTGCAGGTTAAAAAAAAATGGATCTCAGATAGTTTCAGAATTTTTTTCAAGGTCTTAAAACTGGCCCATTTCTGTTTCAATCTAAAGTGAGTAAACTTTCTCTCACTTACAATCTATAACATTGTGTCCATTCTTTCATTTTAGGAATTACAATTTTAAAATATTATCCCAATTACTAACTTTTTTTCATCATAATGACTATAAGTTTTTAATGTTCCTCAATGACTAGCATAGTTGCTAAATCTGTATTGTTTGGAAAGTAATCCATACAATTTTGCCTAAATACCTGGATATTAGAGAAATATAGCACAATAATAAAATGGTTCTCTACCATGCACTCATTGTAACAATGGCACTAGCTGTTTCTCCTCTTTATACTGTCTAAATGCTATAACCTAAAACTTCATTTTAATTACATAAAGATACTTTAAACTTACTAGTATATTGTGTATTACAGATTGCTAGAGGTTTCAATAAACGATTCAGCTTGGACTACATATGAAATCAGATAGCAAATTCATTAATGAATCACACATGTTTCTTTAGCTTGAGTCATCTATAATGAAAACAAAAATACTGCCTTCCTGCATTTCTGTCTTCATGAATTTTATGTTTTGTTTTGCATCTTCTTTGTAGTTTACAGAGTTAGATTGAAAAAGTTTTGACTAGTTTTACAAAGTACTTATAAATGTAAATATATATATCTATAATGAAAGGCAAGGTTTTGGAAAAAATGCCTTTAGAATTTAAATATTTAAAGATGGCTAGCATGCCAAATAATTTTAGACCATAATTTGAAGAAGAAACTAAAAAGATCAGAAACAATTTGGCTTTTAACTAGATACAAAGGAAAGTCAATATTCCTTAGGGATGTAAAGACTGAAAAATGTTTTCCATATTAAGTGACAAATTATTATTATACCAGCATAGTTATTTATGTTTACTACTAACTCAGTGTGCTTTTCCATCACTTTATTGAATGAATGCAAGCCTTAAAATAATAAATAGGACAGAGAAACACATTTTGAAAAAAAAATGAAATTATTAATATAAGTGAGTGGATGATGTAGAGGAAAGAATCTTGCACTTGGGAGCAAGAAGCTGTAGTCATAAATTAGACATATGATGCTTAAGAAAGCACTTACAACTTCTCTGCCTCAGTATATCCATTTATATTTATATGATGAGGAGTGTGCCCTCAGGTGTTGTTTTTTTTTTTTTACAAAGTCTATTACAACTGATGTTCTTGCATATAAATAAATCAATTTAACAAGTACATCTAAGCACTCATACTAAGTCTTCTTATATGATAGGGAGACTCAATAGTTTCAACTTAGTATATTCAAATGTTATAATTAAGAGCCTAAGCTATTCCAGGCTCATCTCAGAGATGTAGGGAGCTCAAAAGAGCATCTTTCCTGCTCCTAGAGCTAGGAAAATAAGCTGGACAACTGCATATTTAAGACTCTGAACCAATCTAAGAGCCAATGTTACACGATAAACTACTAAACCAAAGTCTAAAAAGAGATGCATGTCTAGGTTTGTGTGGCATATGCCTTATACTAATAATAAGCTAGACATTGTAATGAATTGCTGAAGGCCAGGTATGAGCTAGTTATTGTGAGGAGGGCAGCCCTAGGGAATTTGAGACGTATGCATGCTCCTGTTAACTGGCTTTTCATCCGGAAGTTTCCACACCCTGATCAAGATTTTGGACAGGCTTCTTCTTGACTATAGTACCCTAAACTCCCTTTCCTTGGAGCATTTTGTTTAGAACATTTGCAAATGTAATTTTCTTTTCTGTACTTTGGGATATATATCTATTACAATCCAGGAATGTCTTTGTCAAAAATGTGGGAACCATATTTGAAATGTAAGCATTAATAATAATTAATAATAATAATAATATCCCTTTTGGTTTTTATGGGAGGGTAGGTACCTAACTTTGATAAGCAATTAGCAGACACAGATATACTAATCACATTGGCCAGTCTTCCTTCTAATGTCCTTCAGTATTTTTCACTAGCTCATCTCAACATTTAAAAATCTGCTTTTTGTTTCAGTGAGACTTAATCTCCTTCTCCTATTGTGATAGTTTTGAATAAAGTCTACTCAGCTGCTTCTAACAAATATCCATTGCATTTTTTTTTTTTCTTTAATGACTCATAGGGAAGACCAGGGAGGATCCTTAGAAAGACCCTGGCTGGAAATGGAACAGCTGCCACCACTAAAACTTCACCAGCCCTCAGCTGAATTTCCAGGGGGAGGTTCATTAATTCCAGTAGCTCTGGGGCACTGGTAAAAGTTACTGCAGCTTGGTGAGGAGGAGGAAGGTCACTATCAAAGCTCACCCCTGAGCATCTCCTTATCTCCCATAAGGAATAAAAACCTTGATCTTCAGGTGGAAGGTGATGACAATACCGCCTAAAGTTATTGCAGCTGAGGGACAAAAACAGGGAAAATGTTCTATTTCTGTGGTGGGGCAGGAGCACATGCTACACTCAGGACTACTTCAGGATAAATAACAATGAAGGGCATCCCTGAAACCCAAGTTAGGAGCATCAGAGAACATCACTCTATCCCAACTCTGTAAGGTGAAAGACAGAAGGAAAGAAGAGGGAAGAGAGGAAGGAAGGAAATCACACTATGATTTAGCTGACAATGAATTCTATGGATTGGAATTAAGTGGAAGAGATTATTAGGAATTCTAGTTTATTTTATCATATATACATATACAGTACCAAAATAAATATGGAAATGTACCCTTCTGAACATAATTTAACTTTGTTTACTTTCTATTTTTTTTTATATTAGAATTTCATGCCATCTTTTGGGAAATTTACAGCATATTTAGGGAGGAAAGTTTAAAAAGACATGTATAGAACTACTTTAAGAAATAAATCTTCTGCTAGAAGGATTTTATTTTAATGTTTGGAAAAAATAAAAATCATTAAAGAATTCAAATTCTTCACTATTTGTAAGAAATAAAACAAAATACAGAGCATAGGACTCTATTTTTAATATAACTACCATGTTATAAACGTAAATGTTAGTGGCTCATTTAACCCTTTTGGGGGTTAAATAAGCTTACTAATATTAAGTTTTAAAAGTTTGAAATGTACATCAGTATATGCTAGGAAAAATAGTTACTTTGAAAACTGCTTTCCTAATCAGGAACTACGGAGTAGGAATGCGGGATAAATAGTAATAATCACTACTATGCTCCTAGCCCCTGAAAATCAAACCTATGATGATATCTTGTTTATCTAAAACTTATACCTCTGAAATCTTTATGCAATCAAACCTCCCTTGTAATTTGCTTTAAAAACACGAGGAGGGAAAAAAACCCACATCTCTTACTATTCTGAAACATAATCTGGTATCTTCATGTCCATTCCACTTGTCTTTAAAACCATAGTTGATTTTGAGATGTTCGTCCTGAAGTTTTTCAAAGACATTATTTAATTTGTTAGGGAAAAAAAAAAAAAAAAAGAATAAACCCTGTATTTCAAGTGTATTTTTAGCTTAGGGTGAAATTTACTGAACCTCATAATTATTTTTAAAGTTTAAAACCGGATTTATATTAAATCACATTAATACATTTAAAGGTCTCTGTGATATTCTTCTAGTCCATGAACAGAATGATTTCATCTTAACTATGCCCTGTTAATTTCATTGCAGTGATTAATAAACCCTGTCACTACGCATTTATAAACCTGCTATTTCAGGGTTGCATTTATTGCTTGCATTTTTTTTCCAAAGTGCCTTTTCATAGGAGCAGTTTAACAAATGTTAAATTTCAAAGACAGATAATAGATAATTACAGGCATTTAAATGATGGATGTTAATTTGATCCTAATAAAACGTCAGGTAAATTAAGGTCATGTCTATAGAAGACAGTCGTTCTAAACTAAATTTTATTGTTAGATAATAAATATGTCCCCCTCTTATATCCTACCCATACAGTTATCTACTCGGAGTTTTATATAGTTTTTAAATAAGTTTCAGATATGACTAAATAGTTCTCATTACTCATCAACACAGATTTGAAACAAACCATTGACTAAAACGTCCTAAAATAATAGAATGATATTGAATAGCCTCACAACAACACACAGAGGTAAATAATTTCTATTACATCCTCCATTTTAACAATAAGAAAAGTTTGGCATAAAGAAATTCAGCAACCTGGTGAAATTGATGAAATAAGTCTTCCAAACAACTCCAAATTCTTCACACATAAACTGGAAGGTTACAGCACAGAATAAGTTTGTATTTATTATATAAGAATGTAATACTACTGACATGCAAGTAAAAGAATGTTTGTGACAGTGTCTCAATAGAAGTGCTTACAATTGCTTATCTGTAACCTATGTGTAATGAACAATTTGCAACTACTGTCAGTTTTCCCACTCTATTTTGGCTTTAATAAAAGCTGATAAAAATTAAAATATGTATTCTAGGGCTAGGGTCTAAACTCTTCTTAACAAAATAAAATTGATAAATATTTTGAAAATATATAGGACAAATAATTTCGTCATAGTCTATAAGACATTTCCTCTCAATTCATATCAAGACAATTTTTTTTTACATTATCAATAAACCTGTTTTAGAATTTAAGAAAAAGACAAGACACTTAAGAAAAGTGAATCAAACAATCATGATACTAAACGAGAACACCTGTGTCGAGAGAAATTTTAAGAAAGAGGAGTGGAAGGATCAAAGAAGTAAGTAACAGTAAATCCAAATTGCTCTCAGTGGTAATCTGTGAATGTACTCCGAAGGAAACACATTGTCTTGTTTCTCAAATTATTCAAACAACAAATATTAAAAACGTTCTGCAGAACTTTCTGTTCAGTTTCATTATATGGTATTTAAAATACATGCACTTTTGCAACTTAATGGGTCTTTAGATAACTTTTCTTAACAAAACTGAATGGAGTAATTTTATCTTCACATCCTAAATATTACAAAAGACAGAATGCTTACAGAGGAAGTCTCTGGGTTAATGCTTGTGTTATCATTGCATGTTTTCACACACGTATCTTATCATGGGAAAACTGATTTTGTAAATCACTGTGAGAAATTAAATCTATAAAGTAAGTATAATTTTAGGGGCACCTGGAGAGCTCAGTCAGTTGAGTGTCTCACTCTTGATTTCAGTTCAGGGCATGATCTCAGGGTCCAGGTATTGAGACCCACGTCCAGCTCGGCACTCAGTGGGGAATCTATTTCAGGATTCTCTCTCTTCCTCTGCCCCTCTAAAATAAATAAATAAATATGAAAAAAAGCATTTTTAAAAAAGAAAATATAATTCTATGAATATATTTTACGTTGTGTACTGCGTTTTCTGAAACACATTGGTCAGTAAAGCTAGTTACTCAGTGTGATAATGTTAATTGTTTTTTCTGGTTAAGAAATTATATTGCAAGGCTGAAAGTTCATGCTATTCATTGGAAATTTGAATATGCACGTTAAGAAGACTCTTATAAAACCACTTAAGCGGAATTTTGTTAGAATATCATCAGTTTCTCTATTTTAAAACCAACATATTTTATAGCCAACATATTTCATTCATTAATTGTGTTTGACTTTGGAATAAAGGATCATAATCAAATACAGTTTGCTCAATATACTTCATCAATGTAGACAATCTAATAAGTCCATATTTTATTCATAATTGTGAAATGGAATACTGTAAGTGTATTCTCAGTGTCAATAAGCAGTATCCGAGGATAAAGTCTCATTCAAAGAGAGAAACTGATTTGCCTCATGTACTTGTCTCTCTGCATTTTTATTTCTATATATAGGTGAATACAACACACACTTTGAATATTTGTAAAAAACGTTTTTATTAACCTAAATGATTTTAGTTTTGATTTAGTATTGTTTTTATGTACATATTAATATCATGCTCAAATTAGTTGGTTTGTATAAATAAGTCAAGATTCTTTTTATTTTTTTAAAGATTTTATTTGTTTATTTGACAGACAGAGATGACAAGTAGGCAGAGAGGCAGGCAGAGAGAGAGGGGAGAAAGCAGACTCCCCACGGAGCAGAGAGCCCGATGTGGGGCTCGATCCCAGGACCCTGGGATCATGACCTGAGCTGAAGGCAGAGGCTTTAACCCACTGAGCCACCCAGGCGCCCCTAAATGAGTCAAGATTCTAATATTCACAAGACAGCTCTTCTTCATAAAATATCAAAATATTCACCAAAATATTAAAAAAATATTTTAAAAAATGTATTTTAATTTCTTTATATGTTACCATTAATGTGCTCTAAAAATAAAGATATAAAATAATAAAAGAAAAATATATTTTGACAATGAGAAAGGCTGACATAATGACAGAGCATTTATGGGAGACACTGATTATCTGATAACAAGGAGATTTTTCAGGTTTTACTTTGTTTAAATATTTCATAAAATTCTTATTATATGATACATGGTTTCAAAAACATAGGGCATATACACATTGTACATTAATTTTATGCCTAGTTTCATTTGATTTATTTAATTTATTTTTTAGAGATTTTATTTATTTATTTGAGAGAGAGACAGAGACAGAGAGAGCACAAGCGGGGGAATGGCAGAGGGAGGAAAAGGGAGAAGCAGACTCCCCACTAACCAGGAGCTTGACCTGGGGCTGGATCCCAGGACCTGGAGATCATGACCCGAGCCAAAGGCAGGTGCTTAACCATCAGATCCACCCAGGATCCCCTTTTTTATTTTTGTTTTAGCATAGCTATATGAATAAACACTATTAGAGAATATCTAAGCACAGAGAATTACAGCCACATTGATTAGTACATATTTGTTTTAGGAGAAGATCCTTATGGACTTTTCCAGTAACAGCAAAAATAAAAAAACTCCTCCAAAAACTGAAGACCTGAATGTTTGCTGTTTTCATTATGAAATATCTGATTGGACTAACTTGTGTCACACTCATTTAAAAGGACCCCTGATGATGGTCTATACATGCTGCATATTTTTCTTTTTTTTCAGTCTCCAAAGACTGAAGTAGTGCATTTTGAAAATAGTAAAATGATTTTTTTTTTAATTTTAGTCTTAGTAGAAGGAAATATAAAGGCAGTATCAAGAGGGTAAAGAAGTTTCTTTCTGTGGTTATTTTTTACAAAATATTTTCAGGAACTGATGAATGTGGTTTTAGGAAGAGAATATATAGACAACATGCTAAGTCGGAATTCTTATATTAAAACATTAGAAGCCTCCTTAATTCATTTAGGAAAAAAAGAGAGTTTTAAGGCAAGCTAACTGCTCACTTCCAGAATCTAAGAGATGAATGGAGAATTGAATTTAGGTAGAAAAGAAAGATTGACAGAATTGAGATCCAGACACTAAAATGTTGTGTTTAGGAGGTTGCCACTGACCAAGTCATCACAAATATTCTGCCTTTGTCTCTGGAAATGTCACTGTAGGAAATGATCTGCTGATCCATACCCCTGGGCATGTCTACTCTCTCACTTCTGGAAATGGTCTTTAATCAATTCTCAAACTTTGTGTGAATTTTTCAAAATGTAAAGTATTGAGAAACAGAACTTGATCGATGATCTGTGTATAGATCACATCCTTATATATATTTTTTAAAGATTTTTATTTATTTATTTATTTGACAGACAGAGATCTACAAGTAGGCAGAGAGGCAGGGAGAGAGAGAGAGGAGGAAGCAGGCTCCCTGCTGAGCAGAGAGCTTGATGCAGGGCTCAATCCCAGGACCCTGGAACGTTGACCCAAGCCAAAGGCAGAGGCTTTAACCCACTGAGCCACCCACATGCCCCACCTTTTATTTTGAAAATAAATAAATAAATAAATAAATAAAAAAGAGGTCATGTATAGTTCCTTATAGGCTTCTGTAGAGAAAAAATTGTTACTACCTGTTACCAGAACCTCCAAGTGGTTATGCTTTTAAAAATTTCATTTATTTCCATGTTTTTTATTATCAGCCACTTTCTAATTGATTATGGAGACTAAGCATAACTAAAAAATGTGTAAGAACATAACATTTTGGAAAATGTGATCACAGTGTTTAAAAGACTGAAAGTAACATATGCTCTTTTACACTGGTTCTCTCATTTTTTAAAATATATATAAAACATTTTTGCAAAAGAAACCTTATTACAGCATACAATATAGTAGATGGTTATATTCATAAATGTTCAGTTTAAAAATTATCTAGGAATGAAGACCCCAGAATTGATTAGTTGCCAGGAGTTGAACCTAAAGATACTTTGTGTCATATAGTTTCAAAGCCTGACTTACTTTAATTTCACCAATATGTAAACCGTGGAAAGATTAATGGATTGCTCAAGGCAAAAGAATTAGAGTTATAACTATTAGCATAATTAATATATTCAATCTACTTCATGCATTCCAAGTATAGTTAAAACTTTTGCCTGTATGTCTAGGTATGAAAATCTTCATTCTTCAAGGAGACATCAGCTATTAAATTTCTGATAATTGCACCTTATGAAAATCCATGTTAAACTGAATGTATAGATATCAAATGAAAATATTTATATACATAGCTTATTAGATTTTCTTTCCAAAATAAGTTTTTTTTTATTTATTTAGGTATAACTGACAAGTGAAACTATTAAGATATTTAAAGTGATTTGATAAGCATTGAGAAAGGATTCTCACCATTAATAAATACATCAGTCACCTCACATATTTACCTGTGTGTGTGTGTGTGTGTGTGTGTGTGAAGACCTTTTAGGTCTTCTCTCAGCAAATTTCAATGATGAAGTGTCATCAACTATAGTCACATTGTTATACATTAACTCCTCAGGTTTTACTCATAACTGAAAGTTTATATCCTTTTACCAAATCTTTCCATTTCCTATACCCCAGGGCTGCTGGCAAGCACAATTTTACTCTCTGTTCTGAGTTTGCCTCCCTCCCACCCCAGATGCCACATAAAAGTGATACTGTGTTGTATTTGTCTTTCTCTTTCTAGCTTATTTCACTTAGCATAAAGACTTCCAGGTTCATCTATGTTGTTACAAATCACAGGATTTCTTTTTAAAGGCTAAATATTAATTACATTTTACATATACCACATTTTCTTTATCTACCCATCCAGTAATGGACACTTAGGTTATTTAGATACCTTGGATATTGTGAATAATGCTGCAATGAACTTGGCAATACGGATGCCTTTTTTTTTTTTTTTTATTTCCAGAGAATAATATAAATAACTTTGATGAGTTAATGTTAGGCTTTTTAGGTAAAGAAAAATAAAAATGAGAAGGAAGTGAAACTATAAAAGTGTATTCAGATTTTGATGAGATAAAACATACTCTTGTAATTTGCAGGGAAAAATAATTATATCTAATAACCAAATGTGTACTGCTTTAGAAGTGGAGAGAAGCCAGGATAAGTAATAATAATATGTTATTTGTACAAAGTTTAAACTATGTAATCATGGAATTCAAATTATCTACTGAATACTTTTTCCTTGAATTTTCAAAATGGTGGGTTTTTTCCTAATTATATGTGTCTTGTTTTTTTCAATTTTAACTTTGAATTAATTGTAATCAAGCAGAACTTGGTAACACTGACTGTATGTGAGACTACAGTGCTTCTTTTAACTTTACCCACCTTATCAAATAATTTGCATTTTTTTAGCAGTTCAAATAGCATACACAGATGATTTAGCCAGCTGGATGAGTGTTTATATATTTCTCTATTCCAGCTTCAAATGGACTACCTACCCTGTGTCCTTAAAGCCCTGAAAAATTAATATGCTAAAAAATGATTATTCCCTGTAACATAATCTAAATGATCACATTACCTAGACAATCATTTTTATTAATGAATTCTGTGTACTTTTGAAAACTCAGATTTATAAAAGTGGATTTAGAAAGCTTAAAATATTTTTAATAAATGTGTTCATTATTAAAGATAATTTTATATGAAAAGTTTCAAGTTTATATGTCATATATATATAATACTGAGAAGAATATATATATATACACACACACACATAGATAGAATATAGAGCAGAATATAGAATATATAAAAATATGCATGAAAATATTATTGAATTAGTATAAAGTAATTACCTGATGATACCATCCAAATCAACACATAACACATGATCATCACCCCCAGATTCTTTTATATTTTATTTTTTAAAATATACTTGTTTCAATTAATTAAACCCCTTTAATTTTGTGAGCCCCTTAGTAAATCTAATTTGAATAGAAGAGCAGGGCTTTATATACATATTTTAAGAGTAAGAAATTTTTACCTCAAGGGCAAAGGTTGGAAGATTTAGAATTTGAAACTTATACCACTATTTTTCAGTAAATCTCGGAAAATAAAAATTAGCCTTTCCAATTAATGGCTCTGTATCACTGAACAAGTAAAAATTTCAGAATGAAATTTATAGGGTTTTTTTTCCTTTTTTTTTTTTTTTAAGATTTTATTGATTTACTTGACAGAGCCAGCAAGAGAGGGAACACAAGCAGGGGGATTGGGAGAGGGAGAAGCAGACCAGCCACCAAGGAGGGATCCCAAAGAGGGGGTTTGATCCTGGGGCTTGATACCAGGACCCTGGGATCATGACCTAGCCAAAGGCAAAGGCTTAATACCTGAGCCACCCAGGCTCCCCAATAGATTTTTTTATTTCTAAAATTAATTGTCAACCACTTAGGGTTTTTCTTTATTTTTATTTTTTATTTATATTAATAATGAATGATTATAAATTTTTATTAAATTCAATCTGTACAATAATTATATAATTATAAATTATACTGTATTATAAAATAAATAATAATAATTAGAAATTGAACACTCAGAAGAATATTGCAAAAACATATTTCCCTGGATACCAAATTAAATTATGTAGTTTAAATATGTATGTTAAAACTTAGTTTGTAGGGGCGCCTGGTTGGCTCAGTACTTAAGTGTCTACCTTTGGTTCAGGTCATGATCCTAGGGTCCTGGGATCTAGTCATGCATCAGGCTCCCTGCTCAGCAGGAAGCCTGCTTCTACCTCTCTCACTCCCCCTGCTTGTGTTCCCTCTCTCGCTGTGTCTCTCTGTGTCAAATAAATAAATAAATTTTTTAGAAAAAAAAATAGTTTGTAGTTATCTTCTCTTATAATTAGGATCATCAGTATTTAGAGTTGTAAGGGCATACTTTCAACATAAACTCAGATTACTTTATTAGTGTGATTGTTATCTAGAATTTAATAATATTGGATTTGAAATTATTATCAAAATTTTAGATTATTATCTAAAATTTACCAAGAAAGTTTTGTAATAAAATCTATCATGAATGAGATAAAATGTATAATGGTGAAAAATTCCAACTAGTAAAAATTCATTTAATTATTAAGCTGATCCCCTTAAATAAACAGTAATTCAAAAAAAAAAAAAAAGGAGAGCAATTTTATTTTGAGCAGAAACAATTCAGTAAGAGATGTTCCAGGGGTGTCTAGTTGGTTCAGTAGATAGAGCATATGACTATTGATCTTGGATTCATGAGTTCGAGTCCAACATTGGATACAGAGTTTACTTAATAAATAAATAAAGTTTAAAAAAATAAAGAGAAAGTCTATTCAATCTCTGCTCTCTGCACCCAATTTCAAACACCTTCATGACACAACTTGCATGTAAAATCCTCAAAGGAGAGAATCTATTGACATGTTGACTTTGAAAAACCATGGAATTAAAATTTTGAAAAATATACACATCGGGCAGAAACTGAAGATATTTTTCCTTTTTAAAAGCATATGCCATGCTTACGCATATAAACTATCACTATCCGGGTCCAAAAGGAATTTTGATCACACTACTGGTATAAGTTGGTTTTCCTATTACAAAGCTATTTTCAACATGTTTTATGTGTTTCCCTACCTAACGGCTAAGAAGCAGAAGACATAAACAGACATTTCTCCAAAGATATGCAAATGGCCAAAGACACATGAAAAAATGCTTCACATCATTTGTCATCTGGGAAATATAAATCAAAAACACTATGAGATACCACCTTACACCAGTCAGAATGGCTAAAATTAACAAGACAGGAAACAACAAATGTTGGCAAGGATTTGGAGACTGGGGAACACTCTTAAACTCTTGGTGGGAATGCAGGCTGGTACAGCCACTCTGGAAAACGGTATGGAGGTTCCTCAAAAAGTCGAAAATAGCGCTATCTTATGACCTAACAATTGCACTACTGGGTATTTACCTCAAAGCTACAGATGTGGAATAAAGGGGCACTGCACTTCAATGTTCATAGCAGCACACCCACAATAGCTAAACTATGGAAGGAACAGAGATGTCCTTCAACAGATGAATGGATCAAGAAGATGTGGTTCATATATACCATAGATTTTTACTTAACTGTCAGATATGATAAATACTTACCATTTACATCCATGTGGATAGAACTGCAGAGTATTATGCTAAGTGAAAAATTGAGTCAAAGGAAGATAGTTATCGTATGGCTTCACTCATATGTGGAACATGAGAAACAGTGCAGAAGACCATAAAGAAGGGAAGAGCAAACTGCATGGGAGAAATCATAAAGGGAAACAAAACCATGAGAGACTCTTAATTATGGGAAACAAATGGAAGGTTGCTGAAGGGCAGGTGGGTGGAGGATGGGGTAACTGGGTGATGGGAATTAAGTAGGGCATGAAATGTGATGAGCACTGGATGTTCTACGTAACCGAGGAATTGCTAACCACTGCATCTGAAGCTAATAATGTACTGCGTGTTGGCTAATTTAATTTAAACAAACAAATAAATAAATAATAAAAAGAAGCAGTTCTTAGAAGTTTTGTTTAAAAAATTAGAACAGATAATATCCAGCTCATTTTATGAATCTTATTTCACTTATAAATTATTATTTCATATTGTATGTATTATTTAAATTTATTTTTTTAATTATTTTTTTATTTTTTTATTTTTTATAAACATATATTTTTATCCCCAGGGGTACAGGTCTGTGATAAAAAAATCTTAAGTATCATGTAATTGAAACCACAATTAATTTTTTAAAAAATGGCCAAAGTGGGGTGCCTGGGTGGCACAGTCATCTGAGGGATGCACTCTTGGTTTCAGGTACAGGTTCTGATCTCAGGGTCCTGAGATCAAGTCCGTCTGTCTGGCTCTGTACTCAGCACAGAGTCTGCTTGAGATTTCTTGTTTTTCTCCCTCTGTCCCTCTCCACCAACCTTTCTCTAAAATAAATATTTAAATATTAAAATTTTTTTTAATGGCCAAAGTGAACTTTCCTTTATATTTTAAGAATCCAAAGGTAGCTTATCACCAAAGGGTCTGTAAATATAAACAGCATATTAATAAATTAATGGAAAAAATAATTGGATTTTTTCAATGAAATAAAGGTGATGAATCTTAAACACTATATTCTTGAAAAAATAACTTGCCAGACTTGCATAGAAATGAATTTTCTGCATTACATAAAAATAATATACCAAAAACGTCCATGAAGTATAAAGAAAAATATGTATATTATACACATACATTTAAAGAAGTTGTTTCAGTTGTTTGTTGTATAGTATCATAAAAGAAGAACTATTTATTAATTTTATAATCTATGGATCACTTAAGCAAGTACCACTGGTCTGGGACAGGCTTGGCGGATATCAGTTGCACTCATCATATTTCAGTACTTGGCTGTGTATGTGGTTGGAGACTGGCTCTTCTAGGAACACCTCGGATAGTTGGCTGTCTCTCTGGTGGGGTAGCAGGGTAAAACATACAACATGTTTCTCAGGATCCAGCAGGAAAGCCAAAACCTTTGCCCATGGAAGCAGCAGGTTTCGAAGAGAGTGAAAAAAAGCATGCCAAGTTTTTGAAGTCTATTTTTGAAAGTGGTACAACACTTCTACTACAAGCTACAGGCAAAAGCAGATCATAAGGCAATGCAGAAATTTGGAATGACTCTATAAACTGAATCTCGTCGTGGGAGAGGCTACAAAATAACATTGTTAAAGGTGTAAATACCGAATGGGCTCAGAAGTTGGGGTATTTTTGTAATTGATCTAATAAAGAGAGAAGAAATAAAATTGCCATTATTGGAAATTAACATAGACATCTAGAAAATAGACAAAAAAGCCTGTTAATACATAGTATAGAGAATTTATTTTATGAAAGAAATGGGTGTGCATGATGATAGTGTCAGGGTACATTCAACAAATGTACCTGAAGTCCATAGTAATACACACATGCATACCTACCAGCTATGTATATATACATACAAGTCTTTTGCATATAAGTCTTTCTAGTTAAACTTATGTTTTGGAATAAGAAAAGTTAGAAAGTTAATACAAAGTTTCGTTTGAATACGTGTCACCAAGTGTCTCCCATTATTAACAATTTAGATCACCATGGTACACTTGTCAAAACTTGAGCCTGATGCTGATATATGAAGGGACGCTGACACCACCACCTCCATCTTTGGCCCTTGGTCTTCTACATGTCCGCACAAAGACCTCCTTTGGGCATATGTATTCCAGGTCCCTTGGAGGTTAATGTATATCCTGACTAGAATGTGGGAAGGCTTGTCCTGCCTTCCCTCTGGGGCACAGATGGCACCAGTTTTAATGACTACCCTTTGACTTAATCACAATGATCCACTCACTCTGTAAATCCTGTGGAGTAAAGTCCAGACTCTGAGGAGAACAGCTGTATAATGCCTGGATCATCGTTCTCCCACTGACTCTCCTGAGTAAATTACCCTGAATAAAACTCCTTAATGGTTTAGAGTGGCTTCCTTCATTTTTCTGTCTCAAAGTGCCTTCTCCGTCTAGAAGATACTTTATGGTCCTTGCTTCATCTTCTAACAGTGTAACACTTTGAACTATTAGGCTCCAGATTTTATTTGGATTTCACCTTTTTTTTTCTTTCTTTTTTTCTTGGATGTCCTCTCTGTTCCAGGTTCCCCTCCAAGATAACACATTGCATTTAGTTGTCATGTCATGCTAGCCTATAATCTAGTCAGTGATGGCTTCCCGATCTTTTCTTGTTTTTCATGATCTTTACAATCTTGATGCATGTGAGGAAGGTATGTAAATCATCATAATCTAGGTTTATTTCGTTTTTTCATGTTGTTAGACTGGAATGGTAGATTTTTGGAGAAAGTGAACCAGAGATTAAATGCCTTGCTCACATTTGTCGGCGGTGGGGGGGGGGGGCGCACATGATATATACTGATGTATTGGTGATAATAACCATCACTACTTGGAGAAATTTTTGCCAAGTTTCTCTACTGTAGATACTATTTGTTTAAAAGATTTATTTTTTTGAATGAGAGAGACAGAGTGTGGAGTGGAAGGGCAGAGGGACAGGAAGAAAATCTCAAGCAGACTGCCTGATGAGTGCGGAGCTCTACTCAGGGCTTGATCTCAGACATTGATCCTGAGATCCTGAGACATTGCCCTGAGCTGAAATCAAGAGCTGGATGCTTACGGGACTGAGCCACCCAGGTGCCCCTGAACCTACTATTTCAGAATAATAAATAACCTGTATAAAAAGTAAAATGGGATATACAACTTCCTAATATATTATTATCTAAAACTCATATGATAAAATATAAAATAACTTAATATTCATATATTTAAATACACAAGATAACAGATGTACAAAAACAGATAAGTTCTTCAAATTGTAATCTACTTCAACCCATCTACTAGAAAACAATTAATTTCTAGCTGCCATTAAAACATACTACTTGGGGTGCCTGGGTGGCTCAGTCGGTTAATTGTCCACCTTTGGCTCAGTTTATGATCCCAGGGTCCTGGGATGGGGAACACATCAGGCTCTTGCTCTCTCCCTCTAAATAAATAAATAAATAAATAAATAAATAAATAAAAACACATTTCTTGATTTTATATTATGTTCAGCTGATATACCGGGGAGTTGCTTTTAATTTATTGACATTGATATATAAGCAAATATAAATATGTAGATCAGTCTATGAACAAATGAAATAATTTAGTTAATAAAGAAATAATGCAAGTTCTTTGAACTTTGCTTATTTGTGTTTTAAGATAAAAACTGCTTTAGAAAACAGTGTAACATGAGTGATAAGGTCACAAACTAAAATTAAACTGAATTGAAGTATTCAACAAAGGATAGAAAATAGAGCTAGTGGTTTGTTTGTTTGTTTGTTTGTTTGTTTTCTAATGAAGGGGGAATTTAAGTGTTGGATATAGGAAAACATTGGGACAGAGGGTTTTATCTGATGTAGAGTTACTTAATCTTTGAAATTGAACAGAAAAATATATATTGAAATGCAGATGTGGTATGGAGGGTAATTTAGAAATTTTATATGGAAAGGGAAAATCAATAGTGAATATTTCCTTAGGAGTTGGGGAGTGATGAAATTCATTAAATAGAAAATAAGCAATTCAGATAGAAGTAAAACATTTCTCTACTAAAAAAAAAAACAAAAAATGGAGATGTTTGTTATTTTAGTGGTGAACAGTTGAGATTACTGTTTAAAACTTTCTCTTTTCTCTGACAAGTAGATACAACAACTAAAACATTTTGATACTTTGTTATTTAATATTTATTTCACAATTTATTTAATATTTATTTCACAATTTATCAATATAAAAGAACTTTATTTTAAAAATAGATAAAACATGCCTCTTCATCATAATTACTATTTTTGCAATATATTCCATTTTACTATTAATATAAGCTACTATTTCTTGAATCCCTTTCTTTCTCCATTAGTTTACCCTTTCTAGAATTCAATCTTGATTAATTTCTTTTTTTTTTAAGATTTTATTTATTTATTTGAAAGAGAGAGGGAGAGAGATCACAGTAGGCAGAGAGGCAGGCAGAGAAAGAGGGGGAAGCAGGCTCCATGCTGAACAGAGAGCCTGATGCAGGACTTGATCCCAGGACCCTGAGATCATGACCCAAGTCGACGGCAGAGGCTTAACCCACTGAATCACCCAGATGCCCCGTTTCTTGATTAATTTCTTTGTAAAAAGTATATAAGAGTGGTCTTTATCAGTCAGCATGCATAGGTATGCATAGGTACAGAGAAAGATACTGTTTTCATACCTCACAAATAATTTTTACTCAAAATTTGAAGGCATTCTTCTATTGTCATATAGCATCCAATATTATAAATGTTGATTTTGGGGCACCTGGGTGGCTCAGTGGGTTAAAGCCTCTGCCTTTGGCTCAGGTCATGATCCCAGGGTCCTGGGATCAAGCTCCACATCGGGCTCTCTGCTTGGCAGGGAGCCTGCTTTCTCCTCTCTCTCTGCCTGCCTCTCTGCTTACTTGTGATCTCTGTCTGTCAAATAAATAAATAAACAAAATCTTTAAAAAAAATGTTGATTTTGATGAAAATATAATTAACATTAGCATTATTTTATGTAGCTGCACGTAAGCTGCACATATATAATATCTATTTTAACACCAAAGGGAACTTTAAGGTTTAGAAATTTTACCAAATAACTATAATAAATGTTATATTTTATATTTTATGTTATAATAAATATTTATTATTGGTCATTTGTCTTAAATGTCCCTGTGTTGACAATTAAAGTAATTTGATCTAATATTTAAAAAAATAGTCTTTCAATTAGAATATAACCCAAACCACTGAGTATTTTGTTAAATTAATATATATTTTCTAATGTTTTAAATCAATATAAATACATTTATATTGTTTTAATTAATATATATATTTATATATTTATATTATTAACTTTTTATTTCTACTTTTTAGTTAGAATTGGGTAGACAATTCTATGCATATCTTTGTAAAATAGGCATATACATTCTAGTGAGCAAATTGCTAAAATCTTTTGGTATCACCATTCATCTCATTCACTGACAGTTTTAACCGAACACTGAATAAATAAGGCAGCTCAAAGGATATCTACAGGGGATGATATTTAGGGTTCACATTTAATAGGTCTTACTACACAGAGTGACAAAAAAAAAATTGTAAGCATAATGAATCCAGTAAATTAGTGATAAAAAAAAGTAAAAGAAACTAATGGATTCAAAAAATATTATAGATCATGACATGTTATTTCCAGACTATTAAACATGAGTGTGATGGGCAATTGTAGGTGCTTAAAATCTCTGTGACTCCATAAAGCATTAATTAAACACTGAATGTCAAAAGAAAATCACTAACATTGTTTCTCAAAGGAAGGTGCATGACCATCTTTATCTGTATGCCCCCCGGGAGACTGACTAAAATTGTAAATTCATGTCCATTATCTGAGGTTTAATGAATTAGAATAGTAAGTAAAAGTGTCTTGAATTCTGACTATATAGGCAAGACCCCGGGTAATCCTAAGGACATGACTACATGAGTCACACCACATTAGGGAGGAGAGACTGGCAAGAAAAATCTTCCTATCTATGGTGATAATTAATTTTTTGTGTCAAATGCGTCTGGCCCACTGTGTTCAGATATGTGGTCAAACAGTATTCTGGGAGTGCCTCGGTGCCTCAGTGGATTAAGTGTCTGACTCTTGGATTCAGCTCAAGTCATGGTCTCATGGTCATGAGATTGAGCCCTGCGTCAGGCTTCATGCACAACATGGAGTCTGCTGGAGATTCTTAGATCCCATCTCCCTCCCCCTCTGCTCAACCTCTTCCTCCCACTCATGCTCTCTTTCTCTTTCTAAAATAAATAAATAAATCTTATTTAAAAAAACAAACAAACAACAGTATTCTAATGTTTCTTTGGGAATGTTATGAGGTGAAATTAATATTGAAATTGTGAATCTTGAGTAAGGCAGTTTGCCCACCATGATTTGATTGGGTCTCATCCAATCAACTGAAGGACCAAATAGAACATAAGATTGACCTTCCCCAAACAAGAAAGTAATCTTCCAACAATTGGTCTTCAGCCTTGAACTATAGTATGAGTTTTTCCCTGGTTCTCCAGCTGGCTGGCTCACTCTGCCGATTTTAGACTTTGCCAGCCTCCATAATCCCATGAGCTAATTCCTTAAAATAAATCTATTTCTCTCTATACACATTCTGTTGTTCTGTTTCTCTGGAGAACCTTGACTAATACGTCCATGATGAACTGACTGGCCTTCAGAATTTATATTTACCTCATACTAGCTTATATTCTGTACACAAGGATCAAAACAATCCTGAACATATACCTTCCTTAGTGTTAGGCAGAATTGCAAGGGAGAACTGCCCCTACCAAATATCAACAGACTTTAGGAAAATCGCCCAAAAAAAGGAAAGCTCCCATATGCCTGATCTTTAAGATGCTTGCAGATATTTTGTTGGAGTTTTCTTCTTACTAAAATAGTTTTTCAAATCTAATCTCTTCTTATTAATTGCAGATTTGGTTTGATTTGGTGGCTCTGTAGTCCCATCACTGTGACTGAGGGTGGACCGCACCTAGAGACCCTGCCAACTGTAAGTGATTTGAACTTTTCTCTTGTTTGGTAGATCAGGGATGCTTTGCTGAGTTAAACTCTGAAACCAGTGCTATAGACATCTTGTCTGTTGAAACATGGTAAGGAATTACTTTGATTCCTTTGGGCAAAGAGACTTGCTCTTGGCCTTTTTGCATAGCTTCTTCTGTTTTTCTTCAACTCTCCATACCAGGAATTGTGTGAGCAGTGTATTCTTGGCTCCTTGGGTCCCTGGTGATGGGATTGTACAAGGGAATTATTTTCCTGGGATTGCCTTGTGGTCCTTTAAGTTAATATCTATTTGTGGGTAACTTTGTGTACCCGCTCCCTTCCCACTGACTGTATGTTCTATAGCTACAATACTAATTTTTTAGTACCTCTAAAAATAACAATTTCTCTAAGGATAATTTAGAAGTAAAATGGCTTCCCTGGCATTCTTAGGGTCTGCCACTTAATCCATGATTTGCTTATTTCTCATAGTATATGGAAGCTAAAAAGTCAATTTCTCAATCTAAGTTTAATCCACAAAGCAGTAATTTCAATGTATTGATTGGAGCCTGTTGAAATTCTCAAGGATAACTTGTCCATCTCAACTGTTGCTCCCTCACTACCCCAACCCCAAGTGCACTTCCAGCTTCCTTGCTCCGTCTTCCTATGCTTCAAATCCTTCAAACCCATTTTCAAGCCTTCAAGCTTGACTTCTTTACATTTTCATATGGACTGGTACAACCCTAGGCATGGAAAGGAAACAAAATTGGGCTAAAGTTTGCCCAGAAAGAAAACAAATCTAACAAACTTCAAAGTCTTGGTGATCTCTCAGAAGAGTCTGTTCCCACAGGCCCTTCAAACACCCTGGGTGATGTGACACTCTATAAACTTCTCGATAGACACTTAGACAACTTGGACCACACTTAACACCTCATATTATCCCACCATAATCCCTCAGAGAAGATAAACAATCACTGATGGGATCAGAAAACTTAACAATGTGATTTCATTTATTCTAAACCACTTTCTATGTCTCTTCCACCTCTCAAAGCCCACCCTAGGTTTTTAAGGATTGTTAGTTACTCTAGAAGGGAGAGATTTACTTAATAAGTGAGGTGTTGATATTTGATGTTCACTCTAAAGAAATAACCCTGGAAGACCTGACTCACTCTTGCCCTTTAGCAGTTCTAACAGAGATCCCAGCTCTCCAAGTCCTTGACATTTCCTACATTTAGAATTCACTGACTGTGCTTCATCATATGTCCTGGGAAACAGAGCACTTCAAAAGAAAATAGTCTCTACCACACCCCTCCCTAAACTATCCCAGTGTCCCTTGAGACCTAAAGTTTTTGAAGGCATCAGATCTATTTTTCATGGATTCTTGACAAAAGACCTTTTGCATATAATTCCAGCTTTTACAAGATCCCTGTAAAAAAAAAAAAAAAAAAAAAAAAAAAAAGCCTAGTTATATGTCCTTATGAAGTGTAGATTTATTGGTTTTTATTATCAAGATATAATTTACATATAACATTATATAAGTTTAAGGTGCATGACAAGATGATTTAATATATGTATATATTGTGAAATGATTACCACAACAAAGTTAGTTAATATATCCATCATTTCAAATAGTTATAATAACGTTTTTTGTGTGTTTGAGAACTTTTAGGATTCACTCTCTTAGCAACTTTCAAGGAAACATTACAATATTGTTAACAGTGGTCACCATGCTGTACGTTGGATTTTCCAGAACTTATTCAGCATTATGTAAGTGAAATAAGTCAGACAGAGGATGAGAAATACTCTACCATTTCACCTATATATGGAATTAATAAAAAAAAAAAAAAGGTCTTCAGAAACAGAGTAGATTGGCAGTTTTCAGGGGTAGGGGTTAAAGGAAATGGGTGAAGATAGCATGAAGGTAATATGAAAACAAATCATATGAGTCCTTTGTTTGCCTATGTTTCCAATTGCATACACTTCCCAGACACAATCCAGAGGAGGAAATTTCAGTGAATTGAGGAGATAGAGATTGGGAATGCTGAGATTGCTCTAATTAGAAGGATAGAAGGATAGAATACTAGAGAGGAGAGATTAGACAAAGAGGAGTCCCACAAGCCTGCACACGGGCCTTCTTGAGTACTGACTGGTGAAATTCTAAGCTGTGTGTGCTTAGAGTAAAACTCTGCAGAGCATTAGTAGAATGATTATCAGGGATCTTTAAGTGGAATAAAAATTGAATTGGGGGGGTAGGTGAGAGAGAAAGGATGGGGTAGGGGCAGAGAGAGAGAGAATCGTAAGCAGTCTTCACACCCTGCGTGGAGCCTAATGTGGGTCTCAATCTCACAATCCTGAGATCATGACCTGAGCCAAAATCAAGAGTTAGACACTTAACTGACTGAATGGCATATAGGGATGTAGGCATCCCTACAAACAACTTTGACAGAGTTTTGAATAATCAAGGAAGACAGGCAGCATTAAACATCTGTGGTATTAAGTATTGACTCCCAGAAAGAATACACTTTAGGGATAGTGTTAAATGAAAGCTACAATGAAGAAAATGCTAAGATTCAACCTGCATAGTCATGAAAACACTACTCTAAAAATTCAACTATATCCAAAGTAACTGACATACCTGCAAGAGACAAAAACAAGACAAAAACAAAAATCAACACCATTTTAAGCAAGTAATATAATCTAATCCTGACTTTGGCCTTACAAAATGAGCTGGAAGAACGATCAGTTGTTGCTAGGGGTGGGGGAGGGGAGATGAATAGGTAGAGCACAGAGGATTTTAAAGGCAGTGAAAACACTCTGTGTATTATAATGGTGGATACATGTCATTATACATTTGCCCAAACCCACAGCAAGAGTGAACCCTAATGTAAGCTGTGGACTTTGGGTGATTATGATCCCTTAGCATAAGTTCATCAGTTGTAACAAAGTGCCACTCTGATGGGGGATGTTGATGATGGGAAAAGCTATACATGAGTGAGGTCAGAAAATCTAAAGGAAATCTTGGTACCTTCCTTTCAATTATGCTGTGAACCTAAAATTATTCTTAAAAAAGCAGAATATTAAAAAAGCAACAGAATATAAAATATTGCCTCATATGATATCAAATGGTGAATTGTAGAGGATGTTATGTGTAACAAAAAGAAAAGCATAGCTTACTGCCTAGTGAGTAATTAGTTCCACATATTCTTAAATAATGCATTCATATTTCTATGGTTTTTATTCCATGTTATTTAGTGATAACCACTAGAAGAAGAGAGATAGAATGGTTTTCAGACAACCAACAGTGACAACGTACAACTTTAGCTAATTGAATTATGTTTAAGAAATTTCAACATTGCCTTATAATTTGTTTCAAAAGTAGAAAACTTTATTACATTATGAGAACAAAAAAGTGTCAAGATGTTCCTGATATATGCATGAAAGATCAAATAGGATTTTGATAAATTTGTATTTCTCTTGCTTATAAGTAACTTAAGAGGAACATAACAGCAACAACAAATACTAGAAGCTTCCTAATTCAGTTTATTAATCAGCATAAATGTGAATGTATGAAAGAAGCTATGGACTGTTCTCAGTTATCAACATTTTAGGCTGCATCATATGAAATTGTCAATTTTATAGGTCAAATAAATGAATGCCAGCAATTTCAAGTATTTCACCTTATATAGGTACTGACTGAATTAAGTATAATGAGATACACACTAGTATCATGTTTTGAAATTTATAGGAATAAATCAACATGGACCAATCTTAAAAAATATATCAGCACACTTTATTAATATATTAAAAAATTCAAAAATTCATAGAACCATCTTTATGGATGCTGATAACCATAGCAAATAATCATATGGTATGTTAAAATAAAACCATGACTTAGACAAGAAGAGACATTATTTTGAAAGGCCCCTACAATAGGGAGAACACTGTGACTTCAGGATTGCAATTGTCTCAAATGGAGAAAGGCTTTCCTTCCATGGATGGAAGTAAGCAAAACTAGCAGGAACTTTGTGGGGAGTAGTGCAAGGGTCTGGGTGAGCAGGAGACAAAATCAAGTGCTTCGACAGCAAATGTTTCTTTCCGTGGTCTGGAGATTCTGGGAATGAGCTATTAAAGGGCATGTTCTGTACCTTAATGCTTGCTTAAACTTAGGATGAGCCAAAGTTTAGGGCTTAAGAAGAGGACAGAAGCCTGGCTAAAGTTAGTTAAGCCTAGTGAGTGGTTAAGTAACAGAAAATTGTGAGTACTTGGGGAGGTACTTCCAAGGTACCAGGCATTGTCCTATATTCTTAATAAATATTTATTTAATTAATAAAGTTAAAATTCTGTAGAGGTAAAAAAAATTATGATAAATCCTGTACTGATTCATAAATCTTCACAAAGTAATGAGTCAAAACCAGGTCACGGGGCTGTAATTTACTTCAGAAGAGAAGTAGGAAGTATGATCCTCCACCAAAGTTGGTAGGTTTAGCACTGGGAGAATTTCTGAGCATCACAATCAATAAACCTTGTGTATAAATTCAGCATAAAATTTAAATGACCTATAAAATGGCCCATAGGCCATTAGGGGAATGGTGATGTTCATCCCATCAGTAAATTGTTCTAAGAAATAAGGTTGTTTTAAAAAAGAAAAAGGTGAGGGGAACCTGAAAAACAAAGTTCTGTTATGAAAACGATCGTTTTTACTTGGCACAACACATCGAGTAATTGTCATTTTTTCAGGCCGGCTACAGAGGAGATAGGAAATCTTTGTGGCAGACTCACAAAGTAGAATTTTGGGTGTGCAAGCAGTTGTCCTTTTCTATTTCACATATTATTGTTTTGATTTTGGACGTGTATCATGAAATAGTCATAGCTGAAACTGAGTCTATAATTAGATACATATAGGCTCTTTGATACATATATATCATCCTTGATACAGATATATGTCTCAAAGATACACTATTATTAATACTAAAGGAATAACAATATTTTATTTAATTCTAGTAATGCATTTATAAGCATTAATATAATGACAATATTTTCTCACAAACCAATATGGATTATATTTACACAGATTTATAGAAGTGGATATGCTGCACCAAAAGAAAAAAAGATGCATGTATAATATGCGTATATTCTATATGAAGTATTAGGTACATGCAGACAAGAAAGCTTTGACGTGTGTGTGTAGAACTTAATGAAAAAAGAAAAAATGAAGTGTTATATCCTTTTTGTTATTTGTGTTTGAATAAGCTGTGGCAATCATAAAGCAGTGTAGAACTAATTGAGGTAAACTTTATCTAGACAGTTATTCGTATTAATTTATATTATTAAAAATACTCGAATAAAAAAATTAAAGAGTGGTTATTGAGAAAATACATATGTATGTTTCCTCAATTTTGATTACTCCTGTCATACCATCTACTGGTAGCTTTTGAGAATGCTTTGCAATCTCAAAAATCAATTCACTTTTTCTGAAATACGTTAAGCTGTTTTTATTGACAAAACATATTTCACAATTTGTTCTTTATTTACTTAATCATTAACTCCAGAAAAAAATCTCTAAAATTATGTTGTCGTCTCTGTTCTTTAAACTATTACTTGCTTTGGCATTTCAGTATACATTGGAAGATAATAGTTCTAATCTCTCTGAGTTTAGAAATCATGCAGGTGAACTTAATGCTAAGTGGTACTTACAATTAACTGATTTGAAATCAGTTTTTTTTTAGTGAAACCTCTGCTATGAATATACACACAAATATGCACACATCTATAGTGTGTGATGTTATATACCATCACAGATTATTATAGTTGTTTATTTTATTTATTTTATTTTTTCTTATTTTTATTTTTTTATTCTTTTAAGATTTTATTTATTTACTTGAGAGACAGAGATCACAAGCAGGCAGAGAGGCAGGCAGGGGCGGGGGAAAGCAGGCTCCCTATTGAGCAGAGAGCCCCATGTGGGGCTCAATCCTAGGACCCTGGGATCATGACCTGAGCTGAAGGCAGAGGCTTTAACCCACTGAGCCACCCACATGCCCCATAGTTGTTTATTTTAACTTCTTTTTTTTTTTTTTCTCATTCTTTTCCGCTATCTCTCCTTTTACTATGTGAATCAAGATTAGGGATCTATGAGGGAAAATGAAAATCATACTTTATTGATGAGTGTATTCTTCTGTTTAATGTGCTAAAACAAAATATCAGAGACTGTATGACTTAAACAACAGAACTGATTTTTACACAGTTCTGGCATCTGGAAGTCTAAGATGAAGGTTTCAGCAGGGTTGGTTTCTAGAGACATCTTTTTCTGGTTTGCAGACCACCTTCTCACCGTGACCACACAGGCCTTTCTTCTTGGCATGTGCACAACTGTCATCTCTTCTTCCTATAAAGAAATCAGTTCCTTAGGATAAGGGTTGCACCTATAACGTTAATTGATTCCTTGAAGGCCCTGTCTCCAAATACAGTCACATTAGACTATGAGGTTTCAAGATACGAATTAGGGGGGATACACTTCAGTCCATAATGTGGAGGTGTGAATTGTCATAGCTTAAAACAAATAAACAAAAAAAGTTCTTGTAATTTGCACCATTGAAAACTTTTGTTCCTTTATCCATACTTCAGGATGTCTAATATAATAAGGGGTATGTTTTGCTAACAAATATGTTCATTTATGAAAAGTTGACATGACTGAAGCCATTTTAATATAGAGCCAGAGCAGCCATTGCAGAAAAACTGCCTTACCCAATCTTCATTTGAACTGAGCCAAACCCTCTGGCAAATGTATTAGGCAATTGCTTGAGAAGTCAGTGGGGGAATGGACTTCCTGGTCTCAAGACTGATGGTTGAGGACATTCTAAAGATAGAATCAGTAGTCAATCAATGTATAATTCAGAGTAACCTAACCAAATAACACCCACGGGGGGCAGGGGGATAAGAGAGAGAGAGCATGAGAGGGCATGCGTGTGAGCAGGGGCAGGGGCAGAGGAAGAACAGAATCTGAAGCAGACTTCCTGCTGAGCAGGAGACCCACCCTGGGCTCCATCCTACAACCCTGAGATTACGATCTGAGCCAAAATAAAGAGTCAGATGCTTCATTGACTGAGCTACCCAGGTGCCCCAGAAAAATTTCAACTCATGTAATTTTCCCCTTTCGTTTCCTTCATAAAACTCCTTGCCTTCACTCTACAAGTGAGACAGTATATGGGTTTCTACCCAAATCTGTGCTCCTTGAAACTTTTGACACCCAATAAAACCCCATTCATCGCATTATGGCTTTATTTTTAGGTTCACACATCATAGTATCTTTAGAACATAAATTCTAAACAAAGCTTGCTAAATGTTTTCAGGTTGAGGCACAGAGAACATTAGAATACTGTACAACCCCCTGGCACAAATAGAGAGGACCAACATCAGCAAGAGGTCCCATATGCCCGGGGCTCACCGGGTTGTCCATGTACAGAGGGTATCTGTAGTCTGGGTTACATGGGACACATTTGTGGTAATTATTGATGCTGGGCACACTGAGGGGTTCTGGCATAAAGAGATAGAATATGGGAATAGTTACCAAGGGGAACTTGATATACTGCATTAATGTATCCTCCATTTAAGGAAAAACAAGATAGAGAGTAGACAGACATACTGACAAAAGATGAAGCAATTATTGTCATTAATGTCTATTATTCAAAGATATTTTTGATCATGTATTCATTGATTATATTTTAATGCTAATAAAATGATATTTGGGTAAAATTTATTAAGATAAAAAGTTTTGTTGTAATGTTAAATTTTAAAGTCTTATTCTACAGAATCAACATTTACAGAACTATGGCTGTAATGAAATTTGCCATAATACTGAGCATTGGCCCCTGGAGGTAGGAATGTAGGTAATTTTGTTTCTATTACTTTGTTATTGCTTCCTGTATCCATGAAAATAAACAGAATTTATCTAATAATAAGTAAACCTTAATTTTAGCATGTGATTTTTGCATATTACCTTTGCTGTGGACTGAATTGTCTTCCCAGAATTTTTATGCTGAAGCTCTAACACCCCATGGGACTGTATTGGAGATAAAGTGTTTAAGTAGATGATCAAAGTTATATAAGATCCTAAGGGGAAACTCTGATCTGTTAGAGTGGGAGCTCTTATGAGAAAAGGCAGAAATGCCAGAGTGTTCTCTGCCTTGTGAGGATATAGGTGGAAGAAAGCTGTCAAAGGGAGGAGGAGTATCTCACCAGAACACCACAATGGTCTTGCTTCCAGAACTGTGAAAAGATAAATTTCTGTCGCTTGAGCTACGCAGTCTGTGGCATTTTGTTACCGCAGCCCAAACTGACTCATACAGCCTTCTCACTTCATATATAGCTCAGAGCTTTTCATAATACACATACACGTGCACATACACAGATGTATATATAATTACATATAATTGAAAAATATTAGTATTTCAGGAGGTATTTTACTCATAAGACTATGTGCATATCGAGCTCCTAGGACTCTCTGGAATCCTAAAAATATTGCTAATTTTCTTGTACATTTTTGAAATCTTTCGGTGGTAATTTATGGTAATTACTACAGCTTTATCAGAAATTGATACAAAAGGTTATGCCATTGTGACACTGTCGCATTGTCGAAGCTCTGCATTTACCCGCCATGGTTCTGGAATTGCTTTGTCTTCTGAACTATGTGAGTCCCACGTCTGAGGCAAACATTTTGCAGGCCCAGATGGATCCTAATCAGTGCGCTGTGGTAACCCTGGGATGAACACCGTGTTCACTTTGAGGAGAATGGAGTTGGCTTTCTATGAGAGTCATTCTGTCTATTGCTTCCACTTATACATCTTGCCCAGCCTTGAGGTGGCTGAATTCTACTCTTGGTTGTTTGTTTTTTCACTTGGTAATTGGGTTTTTGCTTCCAGTCCTTTACAATCCCATGTTTGTATTCTTTCATGATTAACTGATCTTTTTCTGATTTAATTCCAAGTTCACAACACCTGAACTGTGGAGGGCTCTCATTGTCCCCTAACATATCCATATCACCTATCTATTTAGACCAAAACATCTTCCTATTCCAGTGTTTGATACTGAATTTCTAAAGTCTAAGTTCAAAACTTGGAAAATGGTGCTCTTTGGGGTAATACTCTGGACACATAGGCTTGACCATAAAATAAACTACTCAATAGAGTCATTTTACATTTGGAGAAATTAAGAAATGATTTGGCCAAGCTTATACGAAGGGATATTAGTTTCGTATCGTTGGTCTAACAAATTACCTTCCAAAAATTTAGTGGCTTAAGACATTGTAAATTTCTTATTTTACAGTTCTGTAGGTCAAAATAAGTCTCACTGGGCTTTAGTCAAGTGTCAGTGGGCCTGCTTCCTTCTGGAGGCTGCAGAGGATCATCTATATTTGTCTTGTCCAGCTTTTGGAGGAAGCTTGCATTTCCTGACTGTTTCGCATTGTTGTGATTGTAAAGCATTGCAGTGGTATCATTTCAGCCACTGCCTCTGTCATCCTGTCTTCTTTCTCACTCCAACACCACGGTGTCCCTCCTGCAAGGATCCTTGTGATTACGCTGAGCTGTCAATTTAAAGACAAGTCCAGGGATAGGAGAAACTGTGTTTGAAAATACTATTGTGATAAAGAAAGCTCTGAACTCAAGATCTGTAAGTGTTTCAGAAAACAGGCAAAACAAGATTTTTCTTTTATAAAGTGGAGCAAACAAGTAGAAAGACTAGAATGTAGGGAAGTGAGATAAAATAGTGGTCTGACTGGATCATAGATCAGAGGATATTTTACCCTGAGGCTGGCCTGTTTTCCCACAGGGGCTCTGAGGAAGAGCTGTGTGCTGACTCAGGCGGCAGGGGGGCAAATTTCAGGCCCTTGGGCAGGACAGAATCTTAACAGTATTTAATAAAAATTTGTTATGATTGATGAATAAGGACAAAATAGTTTAATCCTTTATGAGATCAATAATAGGAATATGGAAAGTGTGCCTGGACCTAGTGTAGGTAAACATGGGGAGGGGTGATATCTGTGGGTCTTAATTAAGTCACATGGTGAACCGTGATTCCTTGCAATAGTAATTTTCCAGAACACAGAAGTGTGGAGGATTTCTTTAACCATCACTGAATGTTCTCTAAGATCACAGGTAAAGTTCAAGATCATCAGGGCCCACCTGGAAAATCCAGGATAGATAACCTCGCTTCAAGATTGAGTCAGTCTTAAATTGAGAACACAAATATGGGTTTATTTAACTTAATCTCCCCTACAGATACAAGGTTGAGGGCATTATTTAGTTTACCATAAGTGGTTAGCGGAGAATCCCGGAAAGAAACTTAATTGTCTTCTCTCTCTCTCTCTTTTTTTCCTAAGGTTTTTTTTTTTTTTTTTAATTTCATTTGAGAGAGAGAAACATGAGTCAGAGACAGAGAGGGAGAATCTCGATCAGACTCTGTTGCTGAACACAGAGCTGGATGCAGGGCCAGATCTTATAACCTTGGGATCAAAACGTGAGCTGAAACCAAGTCAGACGCTCACTGACTACACCACACAGGTCCCCCTGGTTTTCTTATTTTTAAACAGCATTTTCCCATCATAGCCTCTAGAAGAGCTGATCCTTAACCAGGTGTCTGCTGTACCCCTGTGTTTCCTCAAACTGGGGTCACTTCAATGTGGGTGTTGAGCCAAAGGACACAATCAAGCCAAAGAATGGGAAAGGGAAGGGTTTTACCTGCAACAAAGAGAGAACACACTAGGGATATATTTCCCAAAGCAGTTTCTCCTCAAACAACTCAACTGGGGAAGTTTTAAGCTATTGGTGCATACATATTGATGAAGAGCCTTGTGCAACAGGACATTCAGCTTGGAACTGGGGCAAAAGTCTTCTTAAGGTGACAGTCCATGTCTTAGTTGACTGAAATTAGAGGATTGACAATAGCATCACTGATTATCTGCCTGCAGTTAGCCTATTATCTGACTGCTCAAAGGGGTTTCAGTCGTGCATCAGATCAATCTTTCCTTTTGGAGGGGCACCGGGAGTTTTACTACTGATTTATCATCCCTGATGTGATTAAGCTATCTCCTGGGTTGATCATGCCAGAAAGACCCATGATGGGACACAGGGTAGAGGCTTTGGGTCACACAGTATCAATGGGAAAGGAATAAATCAGTCATTAATTCCTAATGAAGCCCTAATGCAAAGGTGAACTTTGTTATTTGGCAATACTCTGCATTTCTATATACTAATACCCCCAAAATAAGGCACCCTGCCTGGTTCAATATAGAGAGAAAAACAAAAGACTCATATTTGGAGCCTTCCCAGAGTCTGCTCATTTGTCTATTTCTTTGGCTGACTTTAATCTGCATCCTTTTCATAAATATTTGACCTTAACTGTGGGAATAACATCGTTCAGTAAGTTCTGCATGTCCTTCTCGAGAATTATCAAACCTGAGGACGGTTTTAAAATTCCTCAAACTTGCAACTGTTGTCAGAAGAGAAGGCAGTCTCGTGGAGGACTGTGTGGCCTCAAACACTGCAGTTTGGGTAACTGGACATTTGACTTGAGAAGTGGAATTTGCTAAAATGGACCCGATTCATGGGAATATATGGTTTGGGGAAAAAGATGAGATGGTGGGGGATGAACATACCCCCAGAACCTCAGATGGCCGTAGGGGGTGGTCACCATTTTATGGAATTATTGCTATGTTGCAGGCAGTTACTACAAGTAGAAGGTACCAAGTAAATTTAGGAATCACAGATTGAATTTCTGAAAAGCTGACTCCTTGGATGCATAAGGAAATGCAAATAACAAAAAACAAGTGAAATATGTAATCCCCTGGTTATTGTTACCTCTCACAGCTACCATGCAAATAAGACAGAGTGTTGGGAATAATCTTGATGGTGGGCTATCCTTGGATCCTGGACAAGGTATCAGTTTTTGGTTTCAGAACCACTATCAGAGAGGAAAATTGAGCTAAAACAACAGATAACGTATAAAATCAGGATGGTTTTCAAGAGAATAGAAAAAATAAAAAACTTAGAGTTTCAGTTTTTTAGTTGTTGCTGTTGTTTTTTAAGATTTTATTTATTTGTTTGAGAGAGAGAGAAAAAGCATGACCAGGGGTGGGGAGAGCAAAGGGAGAGGGAAAAACGGATTCTCCACTGAGCAAGGAGCTCAACGTGGGCTCAATCTCAGGACCCTGGGATCATGACTTAAGGGGAACCAGATGGATAACTGCCTGAGCAGCAGCAAGGCAAAGATTCTTTTTTTTTTTTCTTTTTTAAGATTTTATTCATTTATTTGACAGAGAGACACAGAGATCACAAGTAGGCAGAGAGGCAGGCAGAGAGAGAGAGGAAGAAGCAGGTTCCCCGCTGAGCAGAGACCCCGATGTGGGACTCGATCCCAGGATCCTAAGATCATGACCCATTCTGAAGGCAGAGGCTTAACCCCACAGAGCCACCCAGATGCCCGCAAGGTGAAGATTCTTAAACAGATTCTAAGAAATGGGGCAAATACAGTGGATGTCCATAGGCCCTTAATATAGTATTTTGGGAACATGGATGGACTGATGGTGCCGGAACATTGATGAATACTAACTAAATGTGATTAGTAATCTTAGTCTGAAGAAATTTAGAGGGCCACTGGCAAAGATGACAATGAGAAACCCAACACTCAAATGCCTAGGACATTGGTCCAGTAATCTAATCAAGATAAATGCTGAGAAGTAGGCCTGAGTCCTTCTGCAGAACCCCTAACTGTAGATGCCAGGTCCTATGCATGAGTGGGTAAAATGGCCAGGGAGGTGAAGAAATTTGAAATGGGAATCTCATACACTATGGTTCCAAATCTGTTGGTGGAGTGAGAGGTGGGAGACACAGTTAGACTAGAAGGCTATAGAAATATAAAGGTTAATGAGATTAAGGTAAATGTTTAGGTGAACATTTATGTGTTTGAACAAATTTTAGGTACTGTGGTTGTGCTTCCTTTACCTGAATGTATTAGGAGGATCAAACTAGTTTTGTAGAACAGAAAGCATGTGAAGCCACGCTTCCCCCAATACCGATTGGACATACTAAATGGTAACCCATAAGATCGCCTGAAATCACACAGAGGCTGTTAATCTGCCAGACGATATTCTTGCATGGCGTGTACACTAGCTTGCTATGAGAAATCATTAAAACTCTCACTATGACTGAAAGGCATAAAATAATCCTGAAACCTATGAAGCCTACATTTTCTTGGGTGATGCCAAAGAAATTCTAAAGGAGAGGGTAGTGCCTCTAAGTGGTTCATAATGAAGTGGAAATGGTTTATTCAGGAATGTGCTACCAGGGGAATGAAGGAGATCCTCACAGATAGATAGCCTGTTTTCCCTCAGGGATAATTCTGGAACCCCTGATGAGGTGTTAGATGCTGTGGTCATACCAAAGTCGCTGGGACAGTGCTCTTTGTTCACCAACAAGAAGTTTCTCCGTTTATGGTGGCAGTTTCCCTGTGAGTGGACAGCATCCTCTTCAGAAGGCTGTCATTCTGATTGGAGAAGGTGAAAACATATAAGTTCAACAGGTTAAATTCTATGCTATTTGTTCTTGTTTGCATTTTACTTGCTCAAGGGTGGTGGCCAGTGAGTCAGTCATATGGTCAGGCAGAAGGGCAACCGAAAATTGCTTATTACAGGGATGTCTATATGGGACATGGCCCTGTGGGAATCACTATGGAATTTAAGCAGTGCATTAAAGTAGGACCTGCTGGGGCCCCTGGGTGGCTCAGTGGGTTAAAGCCTCTGCTTTCAGCTCTGGTCATGAACCCAGGGTCCTGGGATCGAACCCCGCATCAGGCTCCCTGCTCAGGAGACTGCTTCCTCCTCTCTCTCTGCCTGCCTCTCTGCCTACTTGTGATCTCTGTCTGTCAAATAAATAAATAAAATATTAAAAAAAAAAAAAGTAGGATCTGCTAATGCTTATCACAACAACCCCCTCCAACATTCTTGATTCTGCAGAGAAGTGACAATTAAATCCCTGTTTGGGTCTCCTTCTGAACTCTCCCCTGTATGCCTTTTTCTTTGATTGATTTTAATCTGTATCCTTTACCTGTAATAGACTGCGAAACTATGAGAGAAATAGCCCTCAGTGAATTCTGAACCCTTCTGGCAACTTGAAGGCTACTGGCAAATCTGAATATAAGTGCAATTTGAGGACCCTCCTGAACTTGCTGTTAGTATCAGAAGAAAGGGCCGTCTCATGGAGTGCTGTGTGCCCTTCAACTTCATGGTTGGCCTTAAACTCCTCATTCCTATTTCATACCTTAAGCTTTGTTTTTCTTTTTAATTCTATTTTTTTCAATCCATCTGCATTATTACTTAATTTCATGCAATAAAACTCGACTGAAATTTTATGAACCTTCATCAATGTAAACAGAGATTAAAATCTAAAATTTATTAAAATAACAAACACATCTTTCTGTGATACGTGGATTTCTTTTCCTTCCTTCCTTCCTTCTAACCATTCTTCCTTTTGTTTCTTGCTCAAAATATTGAAATAGCACAAACACTTTTCATCTTCTGTGGATTTTGACTTCTTTGAGACAGGTTGGGGTTTATAATTTTATCAGGATATTTGAACTTGTTATTTCCTTAGGCACTAGAACAACACTCATATTCAATATTTTGTGTTGCTATATACTTCAAGAAAGCATCTTTTATTTTTTGAGTTTGTACCACACTTGAATTTGTATTCTTGTTTAGTGTTTTATTAGGTTTGAGTTCTTGGCCAAGCTTTAGTTTTTCTTACCTGGATTTTTAAGATAACTGAAGCAGCATCTTCCAAAACAAATTGTTGTTCCTAACACTATTACTGTTATACTTAATGCAAACTCTATTACTGTTACAAGAGTTTTCCAAATGCTTACTTCTCTCTATTCTACAGCAATCTGCATGCCCCTCACGGCCCCTCCACCATCTCAAGCCTCGATCACAGTCGTGCAGTGTTACTGTTGCTCTGCATTGATATGAGAGGTTTAAATTCCAGTCACTCCAACATTTAGGTTCTAAAATTTAGCTGTGTCTTCATTATACAGAAATGTGTTCAGGAGCAAGGTTCTGACAGATGTACATTGTTTCCCTGTTGGTTACAGCGCAGGTGTTTTACCATCCAATCATCCATATACACTATAATAAGGAGCTGGGCTCTTTTTTTTTTTTTTTAATATTTACTGATTCTGGCCATAACCTCATTCCTCCTTATAATCTGATTCTTGCTGTGTGTTCCCATGACCTGTTTTAACCCCCTTTTCTCACAGCCTGCTGCTTACCTCCTGTTTTACCACTAGATGGTACTCATATTTTTGGTATCTTTCAAATACACAACTTTGTTGTTCTGGTAAGCAGAATTTAAATAACTCAGAAATATGAATAACTCTAAATATCAAGTCTAAACTATAATTTTAGGTGCTTTTATTACATTTAATTGCAACTATATACATTTCATGCTAAATTCAAATGAATGCTAAATACCGATATTTTGTCTGAATTCCTTGTAATGTATTTTTTCAGCATGTATTTGGGAATGTGAAAATATAAGAATGACAATGATTTATTTTACATTAAATATACTTTCATAATCATTGTTATTCTAAATTCTAATACTTTGGGTTTTTTGTAGCCCATATTCCCCTGAATTTCTTCTCAGTTTGGTGTACACATTTTGTCTTTCTATTTATCTGCTATTTAATCATCCTATGGAACTATTCACTTTTTTAAAAATATTTTATTTATTTATTTGACAGAGAGAGAGAGAGATCACAAGTAGGCAGAGGCAGGCAGAGAGAGAGGTGGAAACAGGCTCCCTGCCAAGCAGAGAGTCTGATGTGGGGCTCGATCCCAGGACTCTGGGATCATGACCTGAGCTGAAGGCAGAGGCTTTAACCCACTGAGCCACCCAGGCACCCCACTATTCACTTTTGATTAGAGAATAAACTTGAATGTTTTTTTATATGCATTATAACTTTTCTTTGATTTAGTGTAATCTAAGTACTATTGTAAATATTATACATTTGTTAAAGTTTATCATTATATCAATCAAATGAGATAAATACTGTTTTAGTTTTCATTTTACATATGAGGAAACTAAGAATTAGATAAGTAACTTTCTCATAGTCACACAGCTATCTATGGCTAGATCTTGGAAGACGTCATATTTAAACTCCACAATCATCGGGGCACCTGGGTGGCTCAGTTGGTTAAGTGTCTGTCTTCAGCTCAGGTCATGATGCCAGGGTTCTGGGAAGGAGCCCTGCATGGGGCTCACTGCTCAGCCTGGAGTCGGCTGCCCTCTCTGCCCCCCAGCAGAGTGCACGCACTCTCTCTCTCTCTCTCTCAATCTCTGAAATAAATAAATAAAATATTTAAAAGAATTAATTCCACAATCAAAATTATTATATATCTGCTATCACAATAACAATGGTTTTGTTTTTACAAAATGTCCAACTCTTTGGTACCAATGGGGAAAAAAAAAGTAACTGGGAGTAACACATGTGTTTGAATTAAAAAAAAAAATTCTAGCTTTGTGGTCTTTACAGAAAGAATAAAAATTAATACATATGCTCTTGGTGGGATCACCAGTTGAATATGAAGCATCAGTGGCAGATTGAGGGATTTTATCATCATGACCGTACAATCAGAATTTAGTTTTCACCTCTTTCTTTCTCTACTGTTCTTTAACATTAATGTTTCTATTTCAACTTTTTTCTATATAGTTGAGAGAGAAAAATTATATATGGAAACTTGTTTAAAGTCAGAACTGAAAACCTGACTGTATTCATAGCCTATTTCTAAACAGGAAGTTGAGTGTAAAAGTTATATTTCAAGTAGACTGGATAAACATTTCTATAGCCCAGGACTTCCACAGAGGGATAAAGAGGAAAAGAAAGCATAGAAAGAACGTGTTCAGTGACAAATTGGGAAAGTGAAAGCTTTGCGAAAAGCTGATTGATGAAAACTCTCAAGGTACATGAAATAATAAAGACATATTAATATAATTTTAAAGTAACTTTCAGTGTGGTACTTTGTTGTAAAGCTTCTCAATTACCACTTTCTCACCTCTAGGACATTCATTAAAATCTGCTTCACAGAGGTTTGGTTGACATCTTATAGAATAAGAAAGATTCAAGATTCGGACAACTAGGTAAGAAAAAGTACAAACAGAATGAGAGTTGAGTACCAGAACACAGATTACAAACCCAGAGGAAGCAATATGTCAGAGCTGGATTTGCTTAGGGGTTAAAAATGTAACTCTATCTTAAAAATCTTTGAAATTAAGCAGAGTTTTCCAAAAGAAATGGAATAGGGCAAAAGCCATTTATTTAAGGAGTTAGCCACTTGCAAACACATTTAGGTGACATTTTTTTGAGGGGCATGCATACTCAATATATATACATATATATCTATATATTTCAATTCTGATTCTGTAACTCTGCCATAGTAACTTTTTTCCAACTATGTTTCTATGACTGAATATATCTCAGTTTCATTTCTTTTTTTTTTTTTTTTTAATTTTTTATTTTTTATAAACATATATTTTTATCCCCAGGGGTACAGGTCTGTGAATCACCAGGTTTACACACTTCACAGCACTCACCAAATCACATACCCTCCCCAATGTCCATAATCCCACCCCCTTCTCCCAAACCCCCTCCCCCCGGCAACCCTCAGTTTGTTTTGTGAGATTAAGAGTCACTTATGGTTTGTCTCCCTCCCAATCCCATCTTGTTTTATTTATTCTTCTTCTACCCACTTAAGCCTCCATGTTGCATCACCACTTCCTCATATCAAGGAGATCATATGATAGTTGTCTTTCTCTGCCTGACTTATTTCGCTAAGCATGATACGCTCTAGTTCCATCCATGTTGTCGCAAATGGCAAGATTTCATTTCTTTTGATGGCTGCATAGTATTCCATTGTGTATATATACCACATCTTCTTGATCCATTCATCTGTTGATGGACATCTAGGTTCTTTCCATAGTTTGGCTATTGTGGACATTGCTGCTATAATCAGTTTCATTTCTTAAAAAGTCTGCCAAAATCTTATTAGAGGGCTGTGGAGAAAGTGTATATAAGATTGTCAATCATAACATTGTGTATAATGGGAATACACACACACAATGTAAATTTTATTAGTAGAAAATTGAGAAAATCATCATCAATGCATCTAATTTGAAGTGCTGCATAAATGAAACCAATGAAAGTAAATAATAAGAAAAAGGTATGGTGCAGAAGAATGTCTATCACACCATTTAAAAAAATTAAAAGCATGGAAGGCATACAAGAAATTTTTGCTTTCACGAATTCTCAATGAGCCACATTATAAGTAGTAACTCCTCTGAAGAAGGGTTCTGGAAAATTCTGAAAATGAAATGAAAGGATAATTTATTCTTCATAGTTTACTTCTTTTAATAATCTTGTTTTTTTTCTTTCTTTTTTTTTTAGTTACATGTCTGTGCTATGTACTCAAATCAACCAAATGTAGATGTGAGAAAATCTAAGTATTTACTATCAAGTGTCACAAAGGATTTATCTTATTTTATGGATAAAAAGAAAACTTAGGGGTGCCTGGGTCGCTCAGTGGCTTAAAGCCTATGCTTTTGGCTTGGATCATGATCCCAGGGTCCTGGAATCGAGCCCCCCGCATCATGGTCTCTCTTAGTGGGGAGCCTGCTTCCTCCTCCCCCCCTCTCTCTGCCTGCCTCTCTGCCTACTTGTGATCTCTGTCTGTCGAATAAATAAATAAATCTTTAAAAAACAAACAAACAAAAAAAAAACAGGTCTTTCATCCATTTTGAGTTGATCTTTATGTAGGGTGTAAGAGAATGGTCGAGTTTCATTCTTCTACATATAGCTATCCAGTTTTCCCAGCACCATTTATTGAAGAGACTATCTTTTTTCCACTGTATATTTTTTCCTGTTTTGTCGAAGATTAATTGGCCATAGAGTTGAGGGTCCATATCTGGGCTCTCTACTCTGTTCCACTGGTCTATGTGTCTGTTTTTATGCCAGTACCATGCTGTCTTGGTGATCACAGCTTTGTAATAAAGCTTGAAATCAGGTAACGTGATGCCCCCAGCTTTATTTTTGTTTTTCAGCATTTCCTTAGCGATTCAGGGTCTCTTCTGATTCCATACAAATTTTTGGATTATTTGCTCCAGCTCTTTGAAGAATACCGGTGGAATTTTGATCGGAATGGCATTAAAAGTATAGATTGCTCTAGGCAGTATAGACATTTTAACAATGTTTATTCTTCCGATCCAAGAGCATGGAACGGTCTTCCATCTTTTTGTGTCTTCTTCAATTTCTTTCATGAGTGTTCTGTAATTCCTCGAGTACAGATCTTTTACCTCTTTGGTTAGGTTTATTCCCAGGTATCTTATGGTTCTTGGTGCTATAGTAAATGAATTGATTCTCTAATTTCCCTTTCTGTATTTTCATTATTAGTGTATAAGAAAGCGACTGATTTCTGCACATTGACTTTGTATCCTGCCATGTTGCTGAATTTCTGTATGAGTTCTAGTAGTTTGGGGGTGGAGTCTTTTGGGTTTTCCATATAAAGAATCATGTCATCTGCGAAGAGAGAGTTTGACTTCTTCATTGCCAATTAGGATACCTTTTATTTCTCTTTGTTGTCTGATTGCTGTTGCTAGGACTTCTAATACTATGTTGAACAAGAGTGGTGAAAGTGGGCATCCTTGTCGTGTTCCTGATCTCAATGGGAAGGCTGCAAGCTTTTTCCCATTGAGGATGATATTTTCTGTGGGTCTTTCATAGATAGATTTTATGAGGTTCAGGAATGTTCCCTCTATCCCTATACTTTGAAGCGTTTAAATCAGGAACGGATGCTGGATTTTGTCAGATGCTTTTTCTGCATCAATTGAGAGGACCATGTGGTTCTTCTCTCTTCTCATATTAATTTGTATCCATCAGACTCCTAGAGAAGAACATAGGCAGTAATCTCTTCGATATCAGCCACAGCAACTTCTTTCAAGATCTGTCTCCAAAGGCAAAGGAAACAAAAGTGAAAATAAACTTTTGGGACTTCATCAAAATCAAAAGCTTCTGCACAGCAAAGGAAACAGTCAAAAAAACAGAGGCAACCCATGGAATGGGAGAAGATATTTGCAAATGACAGGACAGACAAAAGGTTGATATCCAGGATCTATAATGAACTCCTCAAACTCAACACACACGAAACAGGCAAACATATCAAAAAATAGGAAGAAGATATGAACAGACACTTCTCCAATCAAGACATACAAATGGCTATCAGACACATGAAAAAATGTTTATCATCACTAGCCCTCAGGGAGATTCAAATTAAAACCACATTGAGATATCACCTTACACCAGTTAGAATGGCCAAAATTAACAAAACAGGAAACAACATGCGTTGGAGAAGATGTGGAGAAAGGGGAACCCTCTTCCACTGTTGGTGGGAATGCAAGTTGGTGCAGCCTCTTTGGAGAACAGTGTGGAGATTCCTCAAGAAATTAAAAACAGAACTTCCCTATGACCCTGCCATTGCACTCCTGGGTATTTACCCCAAAGATACAGATGTAGTAAAAAGAAGGGACATCTGTACCCAAATGTTTATAGCAGCAATGGCCACGGTCGCCAAACTGTGGAAAGAACCGAGATGCCCTTCAACGGATGAATGGATAAGGAAGATGTGGTCCATATACACTATGGAGTATTATGCCTCCATCAGAAAGGACGAATACCCAACTTTTGTATCAACATGGATGGGACTGGAAGAGATTATGCTGAGTGAAATAAGTCAAGCAGAGAGGGTCAATTATCATATGGTTTCACTTATTTGTGGAGCATAACAAATATCATGGAGGACAAGGGGTGTTAGAGAGGAGAAGGGAGTTGGGGTAAATTGGAAGGGGAGGTGAATCATGAGAGACTATGGACTCTGAAAAACAATCTGAGGGGTTTGAAGTCGTGGGGGGGTGGGAGCTTGGGGTACCAGGTGGTGGGCATTATAGAGGGCACGGATTGCATGGAGCACTGGGTGTGGTGAAAAAATAATGAATACTGTTTTTCTGAAAATAAATTAATAAAAAAATGAAAAACAAACAAAAGGAAACCTATTTATTGTGATTTTTTTCTAAAATCCTCTGAATTTAAATAAAGAATAAGAAAAACTAAAGACATAAGATGTTGCGATTTTGAGGTACTTTTTAAAAAGATTTATTTATTTATTTTAGAGAGAGAGTGAGCACAAGTTGGGGGGTGTAGAGGTAGAGGGAGAATCAGATTCCCTGATGGGTAGGGAGCCTGATGTGGGGCTAGATCCCAGGACTCTGAGATCATGACCTGAGACGAAGTTAGATGCTTAACTGACTGAGCCACTCAGGCACACCCCCAGGTGCCCCAATTTTGAAATACTTATTGAAGAATGCAAAATAATACTTGAAATATTTTTGTTTTAATAAATGCATATGCAATTGAGAATGTACATATAAAATCTTTTTTGTTGTTTTTAAATAGTAAAATAATTGAAGAATATTTTGTTATGATCACCACATTGCCAAGTTTGTTTCCTACTCTTTGGTGGTTACTTTCTCTTCTTGTCATGTTTTCCATGCCCTTCAGTATTAGTCAGAGATTTCCAGAGAAACAGACTAACCACTGGTCATGTGGTAGTAGTTGTATTTAGTTTCTTACTTTCTTCAGCTATTCATTCTATATTCCCTTTGCACTCAGGAAGCACCTCAGCCATTCATGGCTCTTTATCTGATGAGGTGACTGAAATCTTCATTTTCAAAAGGATTAGGCCATTCATAGTCCTGCTGGGACTGTGTGCTTAGTTTTCCATTGATTTTAATCAGAGGGCATGGTGATACCAAGAGCTGCCCTAAGGGATCTCCTGTATTCCATATATACTCTTCATTACCTCTATTGTGGAGTGGTAATACAGCTTTCATTTGGTAATCAGTATTAATCAGCCCAGTCAACACAGTAATTCTCCTTTCCTTGTTCATTCAGAATCTTGAGAAGCCCAACATGACCAAGGGACAGTTTTAGCTTCCAGTTCAATGGGATCATTGCTGTGTTGCCTGGTGGAAACCTTCCACTTCATTGGTGACTAGGGAAAGAGGCTGACTGGCATCCAGAAAAAAGAATCATCCTATCCATTTGCCTTTTTAAAATCTTCCTCTGTTGAAGTAACTTTCTGGTGAACATTCATATGGGACACAAGTATCTTTTTGTTTTTGCTTTTTTGTTTGTTTGTTTGTTTGTTTCCCAATCAGAGAGCTCCTTCCCAGACTTCCTTGTCACTAATTCATGTCCACAAGTCATGATCCAGTATATACTGGCCATTTTTCCTTCCAAACAAAATAAGCATCTAGGTACACTTCTCCAAGGTCTGCTCCCTGGAGAGATTTGTCTTCACAACTGTCCTTAAGGGGTATCCTAGAAAGGAACTTTTGAGCCTCAGCTGTCGGCTTTCAGTGGTGCCTGCATCTCTTTCAGAGCTAGTGTAAACCAGGTCTGAGCCTTCTCTTCCTCTGTTGCATGGTCAAAGGGAACACCCGCTGAGGTCATAGCTGCGGGCTAGGAGTGGACCGGGGGAATAGTGGGCATTTGGGTCACTTCTTCATATAATTTATTGTGCCTTCAGGGCCTGCTCAGGCTGATATTGTATATACCACTTCTGGTTGATGATGGAGTGCTGCTGAGCATGTCCAACATAATATCTGGGCGAGTCAGATAACTCCTAGTTCATGACTGGCAGCCTAGGTTGCATGGTAACTTGGTGGCCCATGGTTAATCATTCAGTCTCTGCTAAGGCCTATTTCTCAAAAGTACAACAGTTATTCACAGAGGTTGGCAGGGCATTGCTTTTATTTTTTTAAATGTAAATTAATTTAATTAACATATAATGCATTATTTCAGGGACACAGATCTGTGATTGATCAGTCTTATATAATACCCGGTGCTCATTACAATACATACCCTCCCCAGTGTCCATCCCCCAGTTACGCCATCCCTCCACGCCCTTCCCCTCTAGCAACCCTCAGTTTGTTTCCTATGATTAAGAGTGTCTTATGGTTTGTCTCCCTCTCTGGTTTCATCTAGTTTCATTTTGTCCTCCCCTCCCCTATGATCCTCTGCCTTGTTTCTTAAATTCCACATATGGGTAAGATCATATGATGATTGTCTTTTCCTGATTGACTTATTTTGCTTAGCATAATACCCTTTAGTTCCATCCATGTCATTGTAAATAACAAGATTTCATTTTTTTTTTAACGATTTTATTTATTTATTTGAGAGAGAGACAGTGAGAGAGAACATGAGAGGCGAGAAGGTCAGAGGGAGAAGCAGACTCCCCATGGAGCTGGGAGCCCAATGCGGGAATCGATCCCGGGACTCCAGGACCGTGACCTGAGCCGAAGGCAGTTGCTCAACCAACTGAGCCACCCAGGCGCCCCAAGATTTCATTTTTTGATGGTTGCATAATATCCTCTGTGTGTGTGTGTGTGTGTGTGTGTGCATATACATACCACATCTTCTTTATCCATTCATCTGTGGTTGGACATCTGGGCTTTTTCCATAGTTTGGCTGTTGTGGTATTGCTGCTATAAGCATTGGGGTGCAGGTGTAGTGATCCCTTTGGATCACTACATTTGTATCTTTGGGGTAAATACCCAGTAGTGCAACTGCTGGGTCGTTGAGTAGCTCTATTTTTAACTTATTGAGGAAACTTCATCCTGCTTTCCAGAGTAGCTGCACCAGCTTGCATTCCCACTAAGAGTGTAAGAGGGTTCCTCTGGCAGGGCATTGCTTTTAAACCCTGAGAGACTGCACTGTAATAGCATTTCTATTGGCCGCTGATATTCTGATCACCATTGGATCTGCTGGATCATGTGGTCAAAGCAGCAGAGCAATTCACACAGCAGTCTGGGCTCACTGCAGAGCCTCCTTTTGTTTTGGGCCTCACTCAAAATTAGCAGCTGTTGGGTCACTCAGTAAAAGGCCCAGAGAGTTATATACTCAAATAAAGACTATATTGTCTCTCAAAATCCAAAGAGGCCCACTAGGTGGTGTACCTCTTTATTCATTATAGGAGAGCCCAGATGTAGCTACTTATTCTCAGCCTTAGAAGGGGCATCTCAAAAAAGAACGGGGTATCTCAACATCTCCCACACCCTGGTCATTTGGAAATTTCACTGAGGTTGAAGGCACTGAAGTTTTGTTGGATTTATTTTCCACCTTATGATACACAAATGTCTTTTTTTTTTTTTTTTTTTTTAAAGATTTTTTTTATTTATTTGACACAGAGAGATCACAAGTAGGCAGAGAGGCAGGCAGAGAGAGAGAGGAGGAAGCAGGCTCCCTGCTGAGCAGAGAGCCCGATGCGGGACTCGATCCCAGGACCCTGAGATCATGACCTGAGCCGAAGGCAGCGGCTTAACCCACTGAGCCACCCAGGGGCCCCACAAATGTCTTTTCAATAAGTCTAGAATAGTTGCTGCTTCTTGCTGACCCAGTCTTATAAGGATAATGTCATTAGTGTAATGGATTAGTGCGACACCTTATTGAAGAGAAAGGTGATAAGATCCTTCAAATTAAATTATGACATAGGGTGGGAGAGTTGATATATCCCTGAGGTAGGATAATTAGGGTATATTACTGGCCTTCCTTCTGAAAGCAAACAAATTCTGATGATCTTTATCAACAAGCATGTAGGGGAAAAAAACATTTGTCAGCTCAGTGGTGGCATACCTTGCATGAACAAATATATTATTTGTTCAAGGAAGTCATATCTAGTAAGGGAGCTGTAATTGGAGTCACCACTTTTTTATGCTTATGGTAATCTACTGTCATTCTCTGAGATCCATCTGTTCGTTGAGAAAAAAATAAAATAAAATACGTTGGATGAGGCTGTGGTAGAAATTGTGCAGAGAAGAGCAAATCTCAGAGCAATTAGTTTCTCACAGTAATGTTGAATATTGTGTCTTCTGGACCTTCTCAGGCTAGTTCAGTGGTGCAGAAATGATAAATCCCCTGTATCTTTCCGAAGTCTCTTAAGCCATTGAACTTTTTTCCTCTACCATAAACCAAAGCAGGTCCAGCATTTCAAGTTCACTTAATGTGGGTCACCTTTTTGTCCAGGTTTTAGCCAACCAAGCAAACAATCTGATAGAGCCCTTTCTAACTCCCCAAGTGGCAATGTTAAATGTAGAATTCTCTGCTTAGTAGGTTTGTATCAACAAATTTGGCCTGATCCAACTTTATGGTTTTTGTCTTCAAGATCCCACAACCTTAATATGCATTCCCACAGGTATTCCCCCCAATTTTTCTTTGCATCGGTTAGAAAAATCAAGTAGTTCTTTTGGAGTGTAGCATGGTGTGTCATGGGTCACACTTTGTACACCACTTTTAGGAGCTTCCTGAGACTTACGTCTAGCTGTAGGGGCTGCAAAGAGAGGTTGTGGAAGTGGATCATAGTGCTTTGCAGGACAACTTCCTCACATTAGGCCAGTTTATTTTCTTCAGACAGTGCAGAGTTAATTAGTCTCCTCAGACTTAGATGGAGAGGTTATTTCTGCCAGCAAAGAACAAATCAGAATTTAGAGACTCAGTGAATCCAATTTCATTGAAGTCTTTCTATACCTCCATATTCCAATTTTCAGTATCCCATATGTTTCCAATCAATGTTTTCACTTTAATATAGATACCCTGTGAGGCTGAGAATTCAGTTTGCCTTGTTACTCAGCCACTGCAGAATAAGATTTGGTGTTTGGTTTTAACAATGACAGCCATGTGACTAAAGGAAATAAACACCTTTTTTTCAGAGTGGATATAGTAGATTTCCAGTCCTTGAGCTGGGAATTCAAATCACTGAGATCATTCTTCACTTTCTCCAGTTGGTACAGAGACATTAGGAAAAAACAATTTACCTTCTTGTATTCATTTATTTGACTAAAATATTCAAAATTATGATATACCTGGTTCATTGATCTCTTGCTTCATAGGTACTGGATGAGGAGTTGATATTTTGTGTATCTCTAGAGCCACATCACAAAATGGACGATCAGGGCTCTCTTTCTTCCTGGAAATAGAGCTGTTAGTATCTTCAATCTAATCAGAATAGAGAGCTGATTCTGGAAATTGCAAAACCAATTCAGAGAGTTCATTCTAAAGATCAAATTCCCCACTATTGTTACCATATCACCGTATCTGCTTTAATCAGGGTTCTCCAGAGAAACAGAACCAAGAGGGCGTGTGTGTGTCTGTCTGTGTGAGTGTACAGAAAGGGAGAGAAAGAGAGAGAGAGAGATTTATTTGGATAAATTGCCTCATATGATTATACAGCTTCCTAAGTCCAATATGAAGAATGGGGCAGTAAGTTAAAATTTAATGTTGCAGTTCAAGTTCAAAGGCAGTTAGTTAGGCAAAGGCCAATGTTGCAGTTTAAGTTTGAACAGATCAAGTCTGAAGATCATCTTCTGGTAGAATTCCTTCTCACCTGGGGGAACTCAGTCTTTGGTTCGGGCCTTTAATTGATTAGATGAAATTGATTGACACTGTGGAGGGCAATCTGCTTTAGTCAAAATCCATTGATTTAAATTTAAATTCATCCAAAACACCTTTGCAGAGACATCCAAAATAATGTTTGACCACATATTTGGGTATCATGGCCCAGACAAGCTGACAGGAAAATTAGCCATCCTCTTGTTTATTAGGATGCAGTCTAAAATTGTGTATTTGTCCTTATATACCAAGTACATTTTTATTTCAAGAGGTTTTAGTACTTCTAGAATTTTTCAGGAAAAATGAATTTTAATTAGTATTTAAATTCTTCTTTCATTCTTTTTTTCATTTCTCAGTGGGGTAGTGAAATTAAACTATATTTCTTCTTTTTATATAAATGCCTTTATCACATATTTAATCAGCTTTTCCTGGGGTGATGGATAATCCCCAATCTCTGGTTTACAAAAACAGATGTTTATTTCTTCCTCTAATTCTGCATCTGTGGGCTCAGGGGGATTACACAAGCCTTTTGCATTCTAAGACTCAGACTGAGGAAGTATCTGCTCTGTGGACATGACATTGTTACTGAAGAGACCTCAAGAGGGGCAAGCATAAGGTTATGAATCTTAAGGACTTGACTTGGGATGAGCACACTGCTCTTCTTCACATAGTCTGTTGGTCACAGCCATTGTGGAAAAGACCAGAGTTGATAGGGTGGGAATGTACATTTTCTCTACTCTACTGAAATGTACCCCAGAGTCATAGAGCAAAAGGCAAGGACATATAATATTATTATCAGGAAGTTCTTGAGAGTTGTCAATCATCGTCATCGTCATCATCCTCATCATCATCTAGGACAGTGTTACTAAAGACATGCACTGTATCCAGATGCATAACATTTTAATAAGTGGGAGGCAGTTTTTTCCCTAAGTCAACCTGATTTCTCTGCTGAAAAAATATTCTTTCACATGAATTCATAGTGGAAATGTAAGGATCATGATTAACATGGCTAACTTTCAATACACTCCAGAACAGTTCTGTCTGGAAGAGGAGTATGGAAACCTGAAGCGAAGGCCCATCATGATAAAAACTTACAAACAGTAGTAGTTCTGCTTGTTGTACATTTATATTGTTTCAGGCTTTTCCACATGCTTGATTGGCGTGATCTTATTTAATTATCATAAAACTCATATAAAGCAATTACTTTTATTATCTCCGTTTTAAAGATGAGAAAACAGAGGCAATAAAAGTTTACCCAAGTACCTATGAATAAATAAGAAGCAGTAGAATCAGAATCAGAGTTCACCTTCAAGCATGTAAAAGTCACAGCATCACACTACCACTGCTATAAAATGGAAGTTATAAATACCATTTTATTTTAACATAATAAATGTCACTGTGCTTTTTTCATTAAAAATTCCTAATAAAAGTTTATGACATATAAGTTTAAAATTTGGATTGTTTCTTCTTTAAAGTATATGAGAATATAAAAGCATAGATTCTCAAGATAAGTTTATCTAAAGATCTTTGGAAGCATTTACACAAGTAGAAAGATGTATTTCCCATGACGATACAAGGATAGAGTGATGGATTCTACATTCACAGATTTAAATATACGCAATAGATAATTTGACTTAATCAGAATCCACAGGAGTTATTTTTAAAGACATTCTATCATTCATCTCATCAGTTTCTGTCCGATATCCACGGTATGAATTGCTCTCTGTCCTGTATATACATTAAGAGAGAAAACATAAGTTGTATATATGTTTTCAAGATTATCTTTAGAAAGTTAAGTTTTAGCATGCATGTTAATGAGACTATGTTTTTAAAGCATTAGTTTTTTTTTTTTAAAAAGCTAGCAGCTATATTTAATTATAGAAATCAAATTAAGAATCTTATGTGACAGCATATGCTGTATGCATCTAAATCTGCTAATTGTATAGACCATGCAGCTTGAGTCCTGTATTATTGGCAATGGAAATATAATGGCCTAAGTATTTCTTAGTTGGAATGAGAAAATGCTAAGAGCTTTAGGATGTTTAAAAATACACATGTAATATGAATTCTGAACATATCTATGCCCATAAAAACCTTATTATATCTTATTGGAATAATTACAAGAAACCTCTTATTTGACATGCTTAGCATATCTGTCGACACACCTGGATCTTCATAAGGAATAAACAGGTGTATTTGCAATAGTTTCACAGTTCCCTACTAACCGTACACAAGGAAGAAATTTAAAAACACATAAAACAGAAATAAACATATATTTTGACATTAGAAGTGATTTACACAATGTCCCAAAGTGATGGTAGTGATGGGTAACAAAAAATGGGTATGTTGAAAAGCAGATTATGTGTGATAGTATCTGTGAATCATACGAAGAAGAATTGTTACTTACTTTTTTAAAAAGATTTTTAAAAGATTTATTTATTTGGGAAAGAAAGATTGAGAGAGTGAGAGTGGGGAGGGGGCAAGGAGAGAGTGAGAGACCCTCAAGCAGACTCCCCACGGAGCTCAGAGCCTGATGCAGGGCTCCGTCCCTCCACCCTAAAATTGTGACCTGAGCCCAAATCAAAGTCAGGCACTTAACCAAATGAGCTACCCTGTGGCCCCCTTTTTACTTAGTTTTGAACACTTCTAAAAATATTTTTGATGATAAGGCTAACTTTAATGTCTATACTTTATAATTACTGTCATACAATTTAAATCAGTTTAGGAAATTGTATGAACTCCACAAAACTGATCACGTATGCCTTTGTTCAAAATTACACATCATGGTCCCACTCCTTACAAAGGATAAAAAAAGAAGTGGTTCATTTGATTGGTTGCAAATCATTCTATACAAAGGTAATATTTGAGGGAAACTTGTGTCATTGTTATAGCATGTGAAATAAGTATCTGGAGAAAGAGCACTACTGAAAATTATAAAAGCATGCAGGTTTCTCTGATATAGCCAATTTCCTGCTCATATACTTGCCAGGATTCAGGATTACTTATCAAGACTCAGTCATGGCTCTTTTGAGTTTAAATCCTCATCATTCTTGCTGGCAGTGAAGCAGGAGACAAGAAGAATCTAGAGCAAGAGTTGGGAATTTGAAAAGCCAAAATGCTACTCTTCTGACACTTGCATTTCTGCGTACATCCCAGCCTTTCATGCTGCTAATATGTATGTAAGATACACACATACACACACACACACACACATATAAAGGAAAGAGCAGATATACTCTACTCCTGATTACATTATACTCAGCCCTTTGTTTCCTGTCCCTCTCTTCGGGGATTTTTTTTCCTTCTCTTTTACTTTAGTATATCAACTTTCATAATGATCTCAGTCCTAATGATGGTCATATGTATTCCTTGAGTTTCAACTTTAACTCTTATTAAATCTCTTTTCACATGTTGTTTCTTAAGTTATCCTTCTAATATCTCAAAAGTAATATTGAAAAAATGAACACATCATAGTCTTCTTCCAAACCTTTCTCCTAACAAATCAATGAGGCTTTCTCTTATTTTGCTCTACTTTTTAAAAAATATCCAAGTATTGGGGTGCCTGGGTGGCCCAGTCTGTTGAGTCAAACTCTTGATTTCAGCTTAGATCATGGATTCGGGGTCACGGGATCATGCCCCATATCATTGGTCTCCATGCTTGAGGGGAGTCTGCTTAAGATTTTCTCTCTCTCTCCCTCTGCCCCCACTCACACACTCTCTAAATTTAAAAAAATAATAATTAAAAAAAATCTAAGTCTGAAAGCAGATTTTCAAGTATAGTTTCATAATTTTTATTGTATCCTTTTTTTCCCATTTATACAAGCAAACTCTAAATGCACTATAGCAATTTACTTCTTGTTTATTTTCATTTTGCCTCTAGCCTAGCTCAGCTATCATACTTCATCCTTCAATCCCTTAACAAGCCTCTTTATCTGTTTCTTAAATTCTGATTTCTGTATCATATTCATGCTAAAACTGTACTTAATTATTTTGTCTAATTCCTATTTTTAACATAATATTTAATGGTCATGCCACCCATGTCCTTGACTCACATCGCTTATGGGAAAATGTTCAAACAAGTTTGTCATTTACAGTCCTCCACATTTTAAGAGCATTCTAAATAGAAAATAGTCTATCATTTTTTTCTGTTTCTCCAATAAGTTTGCCATTTAGAAGGCTCAAATGTTTAGTTACTGTATTAATTATCTGTTGCTGTGTGCAAATACTACCACAAACTTAGTGGCTTAAAATAACCAACACTTGTTTATCTCAGTTTTTTAGCCCAGGGTCTGTGTATAGCTTAATTAGGCCCTCTGCTTCAAGGTCTCACAAGGCAGATCTCCAAGTGTTGATTAGGGTAGAAGTCTCATACGAGGCTCAACTAGGGAAGCTCATGTGGTTTTTGGCAACATTCAGTTCCCTTAAGGATACTGGGCTAAAGAACTGTTTCTTTCTAGCTGTTGACTTGGAAACCACCCTCAACATCTTGTCTTGTGGTCTTTTCCATAGAAGTACAACACATGGCAGCATGAGAATTCAGAGCCAGCAAGGAAAACAGATCTTCTAACAATATGATTGACACTTTTATGCAAAATAACTATGTACAATTAATCAATATCAATCCTATCACATTTGCTGTGTGATTTAGTAGAAGCAAGTATTGGTTCCATCCACACCCAAGGGGACAAGATAATACAAGGACATGAATACAAGGAATTGGGTTTCTTGTCTGTCTACGTCAGTCACTTTTATATAAATCAAGACTTTTGGCTATGACTTAACACATAATGTTTATCCTGATATTTTATTTTTCAACTTTTCCATCTACATTAGTTTATCCTCACCTTTCTCTTCAGAAAGCATCTGCTGACCAGTATAGTCTCAGAACTCTTAAGAAAGTTATTGTTGCAGGGCGCCTGGATGGTTCAGTCAGTTAAACCTCTGACTTCAGCCCAGGTTATGATCTCAGGGTCCTGGGATGAGGTCCCATGCGGGGCTCCACACTCATCTTTGAGTCTGCTTCGGTCTATCTGTCTCCCTCTACCCCTACTCCTGCTTGTGCTAATGCACTCTTTCTCTGTGTCATAAATAAAATCTTAAAAAAAAAAAAACAAGGAAGTTATTCTTGCAAGAAGCCATTTGACAATTTCACATTTAAATAAAAATAAGAAATTTATGTGACATTTTAACCTATCTACTATAACCTATCTAGCCCCACTAAGAGAAGAAAAGCTATATACATGGTAGGAGAAAAATGTCCCACTGCCATCTATACTTTTTAAGATAATATTTATAATCTGATAGAATAAAATTCGTGTGTTTATAATAATAAGAAATTTGACTGCAGAAACCGTGACTTATATATAAACTTCATAGAGGCACATAATCTAATATGCAGCAATAATTCAAAAATATTTTTAATTAATTGACTGAGTCAAGACTGAGTAACAAAGTGATTGGATACAGAATGCAAAATTATTTGTAACTGAGCAATTTAATATGATTTTGTAATATAATCTGCATAAACAACTGTGTTGGGAAGATGAATATTTCAAGTTTGGCTTAATGGCTACTAATCCAACATGATAAAGATAACTTTTGACATAAAAAAAAATGCACCACTCGGTAAATATTTCTTGCTGATTAAATGGATTCTTTAAATTAAATTCAGCATCAAATGGTACTGTGTTTTTCTTTTTTTTTCTTTAATAGTAATTTGCTCCAGAGTTTATTAGTTATTTTAAATTGCTGTTGAAACTTAATCTAAGATGAGAGAATCACGTTATCAGAATATAAAATAATGACACATAATATAAACTTGGTAATAAAAAAAGCGAATCCTTTCAGCTCAAAAAACATCACATTTAATAGCATGCTATCTAAAGGAAGAGTATGGCTTCCAGACAAATTACTAGCACTTCTATATTGAGCAGTGATATGCATTCGTTAGTGGTTGCCAACAGACACTTATGTTAATGTACTGTCTTGCATCTCTTATTATCTAAAACTGTATATTTTTGATCACTCAGCATATAGTTGCTAACAATTATTTGTCTGCTCTAGCAAACATCAGACATTTAAAATTTTAATAGATTAAATGTAATGTGGTTGCTAGATATGTGAAAAGTAGGCTCTATGATTAAAATGATTTTTTACACGGTTAGATACCAAAATGAAATTCTTACAATAGTAATACTTCATTTGAATTGGTTTATAAATGTCATGTTAGCTATAAGGCAATGAATTGTGTAATGGTTTTTAGAAATCTTTTTCCCAAGTCATGTAAAGCACTACAGAGGTGAAGTTTCAAAGTCATGTAAACTTTTCATGAGAATAATATTAATAAGACTCATTATTTAAGTAACCTTTCAACATTCTTTTTTAAACATGCATACATATTTATAAAATAATATTTATGTAAGAAATATTTAATATCTTTCAAGGCACCTACATTTGAAAACTTGGAACAAATTAATAGTTTAAGAAAAGAGGTATTATTGACTCATAAACTGGTGTCATTTAATAATTACATTAAGTATATAGAATAGCCATAATGGAAACAATTATATGCAACACTCTTGAGGTGCTACAAGGGTGGTTATGATATTTTTCTTAACTTGAAATAAGTACTGAATTTGAGGAAATTAATATGAGTGGGTTTAGTGCAAAGCTGTAAAGACTATATTCATATTAGTGATTAGAACAAAATACTCTAAAGATTAGTAGGACACAATGTAATTTCTAAATGGGGATGTCAGAAAAACTTTCTTGAAAGTTTTAGAGAAATAAACTCAAGAGAGTTAGGTAAATCTCTGTTCAGTAAATTGTGATTTGGCCTCATTGTTCGGCAGTGCTTGCATCCATACCCTTTGCCATGTATGACTTTGAAGTTCTTTAAGATGTTCAGTATTTTCTCGACTCTGCCTCCTATACTTGACTTCTTTCCACTTGACTTGTGCTTAATTACGCCATGTCACCAGGACTATCCACTTGGGCAACGCCGCTCATCTCAGGAGGAGAATAAGACACACAAAGAGAAAAGAAGCCCCAGATAAAGCCCCAGAGCAAAGAAGCCCCAGCCCACCTCAGCCATGACTAAGAACAGCTTTCTCCAAGCTGTGTGTGAACCTATCTGTGAGTCTGGGGTGGTCCACCTGACCCCAGTCTCCGTCCGTTGAGTGTGTGCTGAGCTATCAATGCATAAGTGAACATAAATGTTGCTATTTTCAGCCACTTAATTTAGGGGTTTTTTGATACACAGCAATTGTTGATGATTTAAAATATGAACTGGAAGTCGGGGTGTAGTTGCAACAAAAAGTCTGTGACACGTCATTGTCATTAGAATCACATAAGGAATGGATGCTGGAGAAGTGGTGAAGATATGGTTAAAGAAGACTAAAAAATGTTGACATTTAATATTTAGTTGTTGAACATTTGGTAAAATTAAATTTACAATAACTTGAAAGACTGAACATGCATTTAATGTAATGTCAACAGGGGCATGACTTTTAGGTAGGATATTTGAGAATGAATCATTTTGTCTTAGCTTCATATGATAAGATGCAATGATAACAATATTATTTTCAGAAAAGAAAATTAAACTACCTCTCACACCCAAACTATTTACTGAGTAAAGAGCCTTTGAATTTAGTTACAGTGTGTGGTCCTAGACAAAATCCTAGGTGGTATCCAGTATTATAGGGTTTCTGGATAAAATTTGTGACGCATATAAAGGAGTCTTTAGTGATTTCTTTAAACTAGGGGAGAAAAAACAATTTTAAGAAGTGTAGACTATTATTCTATAAAGCAGCCTAATTTTTTAGCATTATTTGTCAAAAAAGGCATATATAGTATAAATGAATATTAGAGTTTTTGTGTAATGGACTAACTAGAATCAAATATTTAGAAAATTCATACTGCTTAAAAAATACTGTTTAAAAAAATAGACAAACAACACACCCATACTGCTTTGAGAAAGCTTTATTGACAATGTTATCTAGATCTGACCTAATAGGTAACTGAATTTTTTTAGATATGCCATGTTCTTTGGAAGCTGAATGCTTTAGAGGCAGAAAGCAGGCTTAAAATAGTTATCTGCCATCAAACAGGTAATATTGTTTAATGTTCTTTTTATAGGTGACCAAAGACAATAGCAGAAAAACCCTTAGAGAACAACAGAAAGATAGATGACTAAGCAGAACCAGAGTTTAATTAGGAAACATTAGGGGAACCTGAAAATCTTTACTCAGAATGACTTCAGAATTGCTAAGAATCAGTGACTGTGATAAGTCTACCATTCTTCTTCCTGTTGAATAAGATTTTGTTGCAGTTTTCCTGTCCAGGTTTTAACTTTGTGTGTGTGGGGCGGGGGGCGGTATATGATAAAGGAGGGCAAATAAGTAGTTTATCCATCGGTCATCTGACTAAAAAGAGTGATACTTGAATCTGATAGAGTTGGGAGTATCTTGGACTTTGAGTCTCACGACTTGATAATTGAGCAGACTAAGAATCCTGAGTGTGAGCATATTTTGCATGTGAGAGGGACATAATTCCTCCTAACAAAAAGGGTGTGCTGTGGTGAGAGCTACCACATTGGCTCTAATTATTCTCTTTACAAACTTCCATGGTGGAATAGGTCCCATACATCAGGCCCTATCCCCACTAAACAGAAATCAGCTTTTCCTCTCCCTCTCTCTTTTCTTTATGAAGAGAAATTCAGAAAGTTACATCGTTAAATATCTCTTCACTTATTATGAGGTCATTCACTCCTAGTCCTAGCTCCACCATGGTTATCACTCCATGTATTGCTGTTTTCTTCTTGAACTACAGGATGTCTTAAAGATGGGGTGAAGTTGGCTGGTTTTCTGTCTCCATAATATTTTACTTTTGGGCTTTGAAAATATGTGTGTGTGTGTGTGTGTGTGTGTGTAGGCTGGAGACAATTTCTGAGGGACATATAATATGGAATTTGAATTTTGAAATTGAATTTTGAAACTCATAAGAAGGACATTTACTAGTCATTATAATGTCCTTTTATGGATATTCCTCATTTTATTTTGACCTTCTAAGTAGTTCTTCCTTCTTCTAAGAAATTATCTTCAGTTTTCCATAATAAGTCTACACTCTTGGTCACAGGACAGTGTCTCAATTTCTGTATGAGGATCTATTTCCTGTTTCATGGTTTTCTTCCTGATTGTGTCATTTTCTATAACAGTCCTGGGATTCAGTATTAAGACCAGTATTAATTACCTAATTCCTCCCCAGAAACTATGGTCAAGCCTGGATACAATTGGATTGCCTTTATCGTTAACAAAAAATTGCCAAATGAAAGCATGTGTTTTCTCTTTAATATTACATTTTATTTGTGAAATACTCATTTATCTTTTAAGCTCAGACATTTCTTTTGAAGGCCAGCACAGTGTCAAGAAGAAATTAGATGGGGCACCTGGGTGGCTCAGTGGGTTAAGCCACTGCCTTCGGCTCAGGTCATGATCTCAGAGTCCTGGGATCAAGCCCCACATTGGACTCTCTGCTCAACGGGTAGCCTGGGAGCCTGCTTCCCCCTGTCTCTCTGCTTGCCTGATCCATCTCTTAAAAAAAAAAAAAAAAAAAAAAAAAAAAAAAAAAAAGAACAAGAAGAAGAAACTAGATATCTCTATTTTCCTTAGCAATCCAAGAATTGTATTATTGTATAAGGTAGTCATTGGTTTCTTTAATATTTCAACTTGGAGCTCACTACTATAAATAATATACATCACATTTTTATGGTCACTTTCCAGGAGAGATTTTCTCCTGTAGAAAGGAATCAAATTAGTTTTCCTTCATTTTCTCTTGGCAAAGAGAGATAGTAAATTGTTCCAGTTAGATTGACATCACCAACATCTGTTTTAAAAAGTAAAATACCTAGGTATGTAAGCTAAATAAATCACAACCCGAAAGTACTTAATCATGCCAAAGACTAGATAATTATATTTAGTCATGATTTATTTTCATTTGATCTGTCCAAATCAATGGTAGTCTTATTTAGAAAGTATGCTTGAATGTCCTGTATTTACAACTAAGTTATATATCTGATAAATGTTCTTTTTATCTACTTCAAATAGAAAAGCACAATTTATCCCACATCTAGATAGGTTAAAATATGCTTTGCTGTTTTGTATTTCCAACATCTATTTTTTACAAAGAAAATGGTGATTTAGAAAAGATGACAAGTTGCAAAATAGATTTCACTAGGATTTATGAATTGTAAAATGCTCTCTTGATAGTAATCAATGGTAGAGTCACTGTTTAAATTTTCTCATTTATTTGAAATTCATACATTACAGAGCTGGAAATAGAAGTGGCCCCTTTCTAAACTTTCCGTATTATAAAAGGTTGTATCTTTATTACAAAGGAATTGAGTTAAGGGCTTAATGTTGTAAAATTTTGTATTTGGGTCCATCCATTATTATCTGATGATGTGAGAAGACTTTTTTCTGTCCTTATGTTTAGGTTCATAAGAACATGAGCACTGTGGGAATAGTCTGTGATTTCAGCACACATAGTTGACAACGGATTTTTGGTTTTAATGTCAATGGCTTTTGAGAGAAGCAAAATTACACTTAATAAGAATGAAAATGGTACAGTGCCAAATACTCATTTAATATATTTTTCTTAATATGCAAAGATGTAGGGGCACCTGGGTGGCTCAGTGGGTTAAGCCTCTGCCCTCAGCTCAGGTCGTGATCTCCAGCCTCGCATCAGCCTCCCTGCTCAGCGGGGAGCCTGCTTCCCCCGCTCTCTCTCTGCCTGTTTCGCCACCTACTTGTGATCTCTGTCTGTCAAATAAATAAAATCTTTAAAAAAATATGCAAAGATGTAATAGTAGACATACAGAGTAGAAATGGTTAAGTCTCCATATAAGAATTCAGGAGCCTAAAACATTGGGTACCGTACTAATATTTATAAACTAAATTATATTTATGTTATTTGTATTTTATGTCCAACCAAATATTCATCAATTCTTGTCACCCTTCATTATGTATTCCCTTTATGACCCACCCAGTCCTTCTGATCCTTCTGACTTCTGTTCTTTTGTCCCCACTCCTGTCTCCACTAGTTGTGTGCAGACTTCTCTGAACCACCTGGTATTCTTTGTTCAAGTTTGATTCCACCCTAAATATATATTTTTTAATTTTCTTCTTTTTTAAAAGATTTTATTTATTTATTTGACAGAGAGAGACACAGTAAGAGAGAGAACACAGCAGGGGAAGCAGAGAGGGAGAAGCAGGCTCCCCGCTGAGCAGGGCCCCATGTGGGGCTCAGTCCCAGGACCCTGGGATCATGACCTGAGCTGAAGCCAGTCGCTTAAACAACTGAACCATCCAAGAGCTCCTAATTTTGTTTTTCCTAAAGAGATCTTCCATTTATATTTCTTTCTTTCTTTCTTTCTTTCTTTTTTTTTTGAAAATCCTAAGATCACTAAGAACCACTGTAGTAAGTATTAATATTTATCCTGCCTTCTGCCATTTATCAGCAAAAGGAATTTTAGGAGGACACTTACTAGGTTTAGCTCTTCCATCAATATATTTGCTTATTTCTCCATGCTGATTAGGTAGCCATTATTTTGGAGGAAGTAAATATTAACTTGTAATTTCTAGTTATGATGACTATCAAAAACAAAAAAAAATTAAAAAACAGGTTTTTTCCTTTGTTTTCTTGCACAAAGTTCGTACTGCATTAGTCCCTCTGCTATCAGTGATTCGACCCCATTCAGTGATTCATGACCATGCATTGAGTTTGCTGTTGTGTCAAATTGAATATTCAGCCTTCTTTGCTAAGTAGAATAGCCAGATTTTCAGTCCCTATCTGACATGCCCTATTAGCAGTGTCTGACACAGCTTCTCACCTCACTGTCATCTTTTTTTTTTTTTTTTTCTCCACTTGGATTTAAGATTGGTTTCCTACCTCACTAGTTATTTCTTTTTAGCCTCATTTGCTGGATTCCTTTCTTTGCCTAACTTTTTAATGTTGCTATATTCTGAACATCAGTATTATTTTCTCTTCCCTAAATACACCCACCGTTAGTGCTGTTTTATCTGCCTCATGATTTTAAATGCATCTATATGCCAACCACTTCCAAATTACACACTCAAAACTCCAGACTGAAATATTCAAATATTTACTCAATATGCCAACTTACATAACTAATAAAATTCTCATAGTATATGAAAACTAAAATTCTTTTCTTTCTTAACATACTCTATTTGTCCTCTTTCCCATCTACACTACACTAATGGCAACTCGGTCCTTTGACGCTCAGACCAAACAACGTCCTTTAACTCCAACTTTCCCCTTATATACTCTATTTTGCCCACCTACAAATACTTTTGGTTGTCTCTTCAAAATATTTCTAGAATTTGGCTACTTCTCACCAGCTTCGCCACTGCCATTCTGAAACAGGGTGTCTTTATCTCTTTTCTTGATTCATGAAGAAACTTTCTAACTGGCTTCACTGATTCTTTACTTATGCTCCTCTTATCTACTTTTAGCAGAGCAAATAGACCATTTTAGTATTTCGACTATTTAGAATTTAGAACTCAACCACTGTAGACAGAACTCTTGCGTCCTTCCAAAATTCCTATGTTGAAACCTAATTCTCAGTGTGAGGGTCTTTGAAATTGGAACCTTCGGGAGGTGACCAAGTCAATGAGGGTGGAGCTGTTACGAATGTGATTAGTGCCTTATAAAAGAGACCCCAGAGAGGCCCTTCATGCCTTCTACCATGGGAGGACTCAGTAAAAAGATGGATATCAATGAGTTTAGGAACTTGTTTCTCACTAAATACCAAATCTTCCTGTTTCTTTTCTTTTCTTTTCTTTTTTAGATTTTATTTATTTGAATGAGAGATCACAAGTAGGCAAAGAGGCAAGCGGCAGCGGGGGGAAGGTGTGGAACAGGCTCCCCACTGAGCAGAGAGCCCAATGTGGGACTCGATCTCAGGACCTGAGACCATGACCTGAGCTGAAGGCAGAGGCTTAACCCATTGAGCCACCGAGGTGCCCCCAGATCTTCCTGTTTCTTCATTATGAGTCTCCAGAACTGCGGGAAATGAATTTTGGTTGCATGTAAGCCACTCAGACTTTGGTATTCTATCGTAGCAGCCCAAGCAGACTAAAACACCATCTGCTGAAAATAATCAGTGTCTTTTTGTGCCAGATATTATCCTTCTGTCCATATATGTCTTACTTTGTGCTACAAGGGCTGAAATCCCTGAACCTTTATTTCTTACACTCCCTTAAAAATCAAGCTTCATGTTAAATGTTGCTAATAAAAAGTACTCATATAAAATTTTGAAAGTAAAGGGAATGAAAAACTATTTTCTTAAGGCTACTGTGGACAGGCAATAAAGCAAATATTGGGGCTTCATTAGTGGCTTTTATAAAGGTATCTTTCTAATAATCATCTACTTTGGTGTTTGAAGCAACTGATATCATTAATCATTGTTTCCCTGTGATTCCTACAGTGCCCAAAAGCTGAAATTAGAAATACCCTCTGTGACTATTCTTACTAGTAGTTTGAATCATCTAAATCCCTGTATTGAATCCTTCTTATTTGAAATATGTAAAACTTATGTTTTCCTATTTGAATCTTCCCTAATAGAGGATTAAATGTTTGAAATGTTTTCCAGAACAGGCATCATAAATGGAAATTTAGAATTCCATATGGGACTTGGTTTAATTTCAAGTTAGTAAGAGTCTTTTTTTAAAAAGATTTTTATTTATACATTTGAGAGGGTGAGAGAGAAAGAGCATGAGTGGGGAGAGAGGGGCAGAGACAGAGGGAAAAGCAAACTCCCACTGAGCAGAGAGCCCAGCGTGGGGTCTGATCCTAGGACCCTGCGATCATGACCTGAGCCTAAGGCAGACACTCAACCATCTGAGCTGCCCAGGCATCTCAAGAGTCTTATTGTCAGTAGTAAATTGGATTCAGATAGGCAAGATAATGCAATAATAAAATATAACTTTCAATTGGTCTGATGGCATTCTTATGAAAGATAAGGAGTTAGGAAATTAAGGAACATTCCTCATTCTTATATTAAACCTCCTTACCCTTTTGTGCCTACCTTCCCAAACAATACTACCCTCTTCTCTTCTGAGGAGACCAGACTCCCCTTACTTCTAGAACCTGTAAAATTCTAAAAAGGAACATTTGATTTGCACACAGATGCCAACTTTTGTCAAGACCCACCCCACTACCTCTCATTGCATCTATACCCAACTAGATCTGGATAATTAGAGTAAAATAATTAAATCATCCAAAGAAATGATGATACCTTCCCTGGGAGAAGATAGCTTAGCTATTAAAGGAACTACGCGGCTTTAACTATTCATGTTGATAGAACCTAAGTAATACCGGTGAGGAAAAATTCTGAGAGATTATCTTATGGAAGAAGACATGTAGTTTGACAAAGATGGACCCATCAGCATGTTTGATTCACTGAGTTTATTCCTACCACAGAAGTGCCTCTAATAGTCAACCCAATTGAATAGCATGAACCTAGATTAAACAACGGCTGTAATAAAGATATATTTAGAATTTCTTTTTTTTAAAGATTTTATTTATTTATTTGACAGAGATCATAAGCAGGCAGAGAGAGAGAGAGAGAGAGAGAGAGAGAGAGAAGCAGGCTCCCCGCTGAGCAGAGAGCCTGATGTGGGGTTTAATCCCGAGACCCAAGATCATGACCTGAACTGAAGACAGAGGCTTAAACCACTGAGCCACCCAGGCGTCCCTAGAATTTCTTCTTTATAGCTCTGAAGGATTAATACTCAGAGAGATAGGAATGTTTGAATGGATTTAAACTAAGTCAAAAGTTCTAAACATTGTCTTTCACCTTCAATATCCTTCCAGTGCCCTTTACCGAGAGGGTTTCCTGCTATGTTTCCTGTAAAGGAAAGAGTGATCCCTAAAGAAACTCTATCAATTATTGAAGGGCATGTATGTATTGACAGGTGAATTTGGAGCAGAGAGGAAGTGAATTAATAAATAGAACAGGTGATCAAATTACAAATGAAGAGTTTCAACTGAATCTCTCTCAATCAGTGCCCCAAAACATGCATTATATTTGCCTGTTCGTATATACATAGTTGAGAAACAGCTTTTACCCATCCTCTGAACTAGAGATAGGGGTTTATTATGGCAAAAAGGGAAAAGCAGATGATCTTGGAATTTTTCTGTCCTACAAAATAATAAACCAAAAGCACTATAACATAATTGACAGATTGCAAATATCACTACTACACTCAAATACATGAAAAAATGTAAAAGTGTCCTTTCTTTTACTTCTCTGAATTTTTCTATTTGACTTTTACGGAAAAACAGATACTGATAAGTGAGCATACTTAATTGTTATTTTTATCATGTGTTGACTTCAGTTCCAGTTGCTGTGCTAATTATTTTATCTTTAGTGGACTCAGTCAATAAAACTATTGTTTTCTGGTAAAGAAATGTCTATTTTTTTCCCTTTATCAAATATAAAATTCCAGCAGAAGCTATGTACTCTTACATTATGAAGACATCAATACAACTGTCTACACTCAGGGCTATTTTGTTCTGACTCCTTGTCATAATAAGGTTCACTGTTATCTTGATCTTTTGATATTGCACAAAATATCATGCTGCTCCTTTCAGATGGTGATGTCATGCTGATTTGAGCTTGTAAGCAAGAAGTAGCAAAAGTCTATTAACTTGTTAAGGCAATATATCTGTCGGAAGGTGGGGAAAAATTCCAAAGAAAGTTTAGGAATCCAGAACCTCAGAAAAAAGCTCGATAATTGTTGATCCTCTTAGATTTATAGAGGTAACATTTATCATGTGCATGTTGCTTTGAACCACTTCCTTAGAAAGTCCATAGGCTACTGCTTTTAAGCAGGGATCAGACCCGTAAGTACTTGCTGGTAATTGAGTCTGTAGTACAAGTCACTCCACCAGTTATGCCTTATAACTTCTCTGATCCTATTGTGCTCAAACAGCTTTGACAGTCATAAATGTAGTATAGAAGCTCTGGTAAGCCTAAAAGGAAATTCATAGTCTGATCTCTAAGGATTGGAAGAAAAATGGTTTCAAATCGTGTCCTTGTAAGGTGTAAATATCTGATGAAGGGTAACCATGTTAAAGGCATTTCCTCTCAACTCTTCTTAATGAACTGAGTATTATCTGATCCAATAAGTCATAAGGTCAGGTTATGCCTCTGTACTCCATAATTGATTGGAAATGGTATGTATGAAATAAGGCTCTAGCAGGTCCTAAGACTCCCTCAAATTATATAAACAAGTGGTCCAAAATCCCATGACACTTAGTTGTACTTCATTGTCACCTGGTCCTCAAGCCACACCAATGGCCTCATAGAGAGCAACCTATGTATGACCCCTTGACCTAAAATAAACAAACAAAAAAGTATGGATTCAGTTCATGAATCATTATACGTAGGATGCAAATACTGAATTTTTCAGTAGGACTGAAGCATTACAGTCCCGCTAAGGGTGAGCCTAATTATCCCAGTCAAAAATATTCTATAATTCATTTTGTAATTTTTTTAGATATTGGATCTATTTAGTCTTCCTTATAATCAATACTAGATAATATATCAATACTAGATAGTATATACCAGATGCTAGAAGCCAAGGTGATTTTCTTCTATATAATTAGTTAGTTATGATTTGAAATTTGTTTTAGACCTAGATCATGTTTAAACATTGTTTTTCATCATACTGTCATTATCTCTGTTTTTAATAAGCACTATTTTGAAATGTAACAATGAACAGAAAACCATGCTTCTTTATCATTAACATAATATATGGTATATTAAACTCCTAATGTATACATTTCTCCCTCAATTTGGAATTGTAAATATTAGATGGAAAGTCTTAACTTTAATGGAGGTAAATAAAGTATGAATACTATGATCTACAGTCTACCTTTTGAGTTGTTAATACTATTATTATTATCTATACTAATACTAATACTACTATTATCATGTTAATATCAAAAATTGTTACTGTGACATAAATAATATACAAAATGTCTTTGTGGTAGAAAGGAAATTTACCTATTTATACTTTTATAACCTGAGGTAAAATGATATTTTGGATTGTATGTTTTGTAAATGTGTGATTACTCAGGCTTAGAAGCACATATTGCTTATAGTTTAGTTTCCAAATTATGGACTACTAGAGGTATCCAAAATTTTTATCATTTATAGTTTGTCCAAGATTAAAATGAAATAACAAATATATACATCATATTTATTCCACCAAGGAATTTAAAAATGTATTAATCTTTACTAGAATATATTCTTAGGTACTGTTCTTTGAAGTTCGTTGAAGAAAATTATAAAATCTGCAGGAATGTTAAACGATGGTATTTGAGCTTAGTTATTTGAAAATATTTTTTAAACCTACATATAACCTTTTCATCTCTTTTTTTGAAGAAGGTTTAGAGACATCTGAAATGTTATAATATATGTAATGTCTGAAATATATACATGAATTCCCATTTCCTGGCTGCAAAGCAAAATAAAAAAAGTACTTTATTGATATACAGTCTTGAAAGCTATTTTTTCAGAGATCACAATGGCACTGATCCTAAAAATGTTACTATGAAATAAAACAGGGAAGCAACTGACAGGAAGTACATGAAGATGAAATAAAAGCTTGATATTTTTATATGAAATATGATATAAAATGAAAAGTTCTGTACTAATATAAATTAAGCCAAGTACCTGGGAGAGAAAGATGAATATTCCTCCTCCTGACAAATAGTGTGGTTGAAGTGCACAGAGAAGTAAAGGACTTTTCCAATTTCTTCTTGGAAGTCAGAAATACAGCCTAGGGAAAATTCTTAAATTTATGATCTCGATAGATTACGGACAATGAAATGGTGTTATATTTCTTGATGAAAATGTAGGTATGAACATAGTTTTGAGAATAAGGTATGAACATAGTTTTTATCTAATAAGGGTTATAAGCTGAAGAATCTTAGGACAAGAGTGCCTAATACTACTGGCCCCAAACTTTTGCAGAACTTTCAATGTAATCAACGGCACTGTTCTTGTTTTATTCTTGATGGGCAGGAGCCAGTGTAAGAAAACAGTCATGGTAGATTCCAGACACTTACACCTTCCTCAAGGAAAAAATCCCATAGACTTTTGCATACTAATTTTTACCTTGTTCATTCCTTGGGTGTTATAGTTCATTGCTTAAAAACTCACAATAAGGCTTCAGAAAGAAGAGAATAAATAATTTTTCTAGATTACGGCTCAGTTTCTTCCCTCTACCCTCCTATTTCATACTCCTCGCTCAGCAAACACACTCACACATGTGCACACATTTTCTCTCATAGAGCTAGTAATTCTCTGCCTCTCAACTAAGAGATATATAAGATGGCTAGGAACAAGCCATTTAAGGACTGGAGTTAATGTTAGGCTTCTCGTTTTCTACCATCTCCTATTTATCTATGAAGTTTCCTTCAAGACTAACACAAGAAATATTTCTGTTGCAAGTTCAAAATTATCAAAGTTTTTCCAGTTGTATGATTAGCAGTAGAGATTTGTGCAATGTACCAACTGTTTTAAAAAAGCAGATAATGGGCGCCTGGGTGGCTCAGTGGGTTAAGCCGCTGCCTTCGGCTCAGGTCATGATCTCTGGGTCATGGGATCGAGCCCCGCATCGGGCTCTCTGCTCAGCAGGGAGCCTGCTTCCCTTCCTCTCTCTCTACCTGCCTCTCCGTCTACTTGTGATTTCTCTCTGTCAAATAAATAAATAAAAATCTTTAAAAAAAAAAAAAGCAGATAAAATAATTCAGATTGTGTTGTGTTTGTTTTTGCATTCCCCACCTTGACAAAAGAGTATGTTGTTCTATAATTCTTAAATCTCACAAGACTACCAGATATTTATATCAGTCTAATTCAAATGTTGTTAGTGCAATCTAAATTCATTATGTTAATTACAATTAAAATATTTTTAAAAATCTAGATGCATGTCCATATGAATGGTTCAGTATCTTATCAGCATTAATAACTAACCTGCCTTTCATTCAAATATTCAGATAGATTTTTTTTATTCACACATTGGAATCAATACTGTAACATTTCATGACTTAAAAATAAACAAATAAAATATAATAATTGTTGAAGTTCTATTTTGTGAAACAATGCACACATTTTCTCATTTAATTAACATTTTATTTCTTATAGTACACCAGGTACACTAGTACTTAAAAACAGATTAAAACTTGATTATTAAAACTTGGAGCTTTAAATTGTTAATGAAATTAGTTTATTAATTTCATTTTACCTCGTTTTTGTCATTTGTGCAATTTTTGTTTTGTGTTCCTATCATTGTTCAAGATCTTATTCTCTCTTGCCATAGTTAATAACAAGCGAATTACTTTAAATACCTTATATGAATTCTATGGAAGAAATGCCTTACAAGAAATAATAAAAACTTCTCTCTTTTGTCTAAAAAACTAGAAAAGAGTAGAAAAGATAAAGTGAAAATGACTTCATAATTTCTGTAATTTATTTATAAAACTATTACAATTATAAATAATCTGTAAAGTTTTTGAAAACTATCACTGATGAAACCAGTGTTTTTGAGGACTGCTGTATCACTAACTCATAACAGTGTCAGATACAAAGGAACCCTCAATTTGTTGAATGTAATTATGAAATAAAGTCTGATACTATAAAATACAGGCAATAACTCTTAATAGGTAAATATAACGTATCTTTTTGGCTAGAACAGTCTCAGTTCTCATTTAACCTAGGATAATCATGAATACCATCATCTGTCTTTCTCAGTGTCCCAGTCTCGATGCCAATTAGATGATCTATCTCCCTTCTATATCTCTGAGCCATTCTGTGTTTTATTTCTTTATTTTTTTTATGTTTATCAGCTCACTTAATTCTTAACAGATCCTTTAGTAGTAGGGACTGTTGGTATTATAGGTTGAAAAAAAAGCACGTTGGGTTAGAAAAGTCAGCTCATTTATAATTTTGGAACATGGAGGACCTAGGATTCAAATTCAGGCTGTGTAACACAAGAGCCCTTAGTCATAAATCACTACACAATGATGATCAAAGGGTTTTACAGATATTATCCAGGGTGATGACATATAATGCCAATGCAATCAAAATAAATATTCAATTATTTTAGAAGAGGGAGACTAACCACATAAAGATGAAGAAGGTACAGACCTTTAATTCCACCTACTGCCCTCTGTATTTTCTCTGATCTCCAGGCTGGTTCTTGAGCCAGCTGATGAAATCTACTTGTTTGCTTTATGCTCTTGTCCTAACAGGGCACGGATCATTCACCTTTCGCTCTTGACTATGTAGTCTATCTTAAAGGAATGTAAGATTCCCCTCGGGGACAGACTGTCTTTCTCCAGTTTATATATGATCAAGATAACCCATCCAGAAGGATTTCAGACTTACTTTTTCCTTCTTTCTCTATGATTTTAGTTTTCTATCACAATATAACAGATTGCTACAGATGCAGTGGCTTAAAATGTCTTCTGTGGGTCTAGAGCCTGGGCAAGTGTAACGGGGTGCTCTGTCTACTGGGGATCTCAGAGGCCTTCCATTAAGGTTTCAACCTGAATGCATTCATATGTAGAGGCTCAACATGGGAAGAACCCACTTCAATCCTATCTAAGTTGCTGGCAGAACTCATTCTCTTTGGCCTGTGAGTGAAGGTCTCAGGTTCTTGGTAGCTTTTGGCTGGAATCCAACCTCAGATGTTAAAGTGACATTTCTAGAGCCTTCGTGCAGTTCCTTGCCACATAGGATTTGCCAAGACAGCCACTTGATTTATCCTAAAAGGAAAGTCTCTCAAATGAGTTGTCAGCTACCTGTATGGTAACACCATCCCGAGAATGACATCTCACCATCTTTGCCATATTCTGCTGACTAAAAGAAAATCACAAATCACACCCAATGTGGAAGTACACGATACAAGTTAGTGACTCTGAAGAGGTGGGAAATGTGGGGGTCACCTTAAAAACTGTCACACGTTCTATTTCTTATGAGTTTCCAACTCAATCACACTAAAAAACAAAATAAATTTTCCATATTTGGTTAGAGGAAGTCTCTGTCCTTTTTATGCAGACTGTTCCTTTACCATGACTTCTAAGGTATCTCACTAATCCAGTTATCCAGGCCTTCGGTATTGATTGAAAATTCAAGTCCTTTTTACTGCCTCAATCCTAAATATCAGGCCTATGATCTGCGTATGTATTCAAAAATTACCAAGTGGTAGACATTGATTCTATCATTTTCCTTGGTATCTCATGGTAATACAACATAGTAAGTGTTTGTGTTATTTTTTCTTCTTTTTAATTCTAGTAAAACACAATATTATAAGAAGTCTTTGCAGAAGCACTTTTACATTGACTTCCTTTTGTTAAGCATGGTAATTGGATTTCAGCGATTTTTCAGCAAACCCCTTCTACAATTCATTTGAAATATTAAAAAAAAATAAGCTTGCTGTATATTTTATGAAATTCTAAACATTTGTGGATTTATGTCCTAGGCATGGCTCATACTATAGTTTACATTAGTTGAGTGTTTGATGAATATTTAATTAAACAAATGATCCATTTCCTGTCCAACTTGAAAATCAGAATCATTCTGCTATATTTAAATAATGAAATTAGTCTAATAAAGAATAAATAATGAAAATATTGTAAAAATTTACTAATAATATCAGGCAGTCAGTCTTTTCTATATGCCATGCCTATTTAGTAATCTCAAGCATACTGAAAAACCAGAAGAAAATTCTGAATAGAGTACTCTTCTGTTTGCTGAATCAAATTTTTTACATTCTGCAGAATTGTTTGAAATTTTAATATAAAATTTATTTTATGGGTTGATTTTGGCTATTCATATACAACTATTTGATATTCACTCACTATCACATTAACACATCTGAATATCTACATAGAGAGAAAAAGAAGGAAGTTTAGACTTTACCTCAGTATGATGTTAGTATACGTACTGCTTCTCTGGTTGACAAACCCTCCACCATAGGGACCAGCAAAGCCAATGAGGACACATCTGTATGGTGTTAGAAGCCAAGTTTTACTCAGGATGGCTGCTTTGGGTGACGCTGACACCATAACTTTGTGGATAACAATGAGTTCTATTCCCAAACCAGTTGTCACAAAGCCACTAAACTCTTGGTACCACCATATCTGAACTAGAACTTCCTTATGTTCAACTCTTGTTATCCTCATTCTCATTTTTCACTAACTTTGTATATCTTCATTAAAAAGAAAAGGTGACAAGAATATCTGTTTGCTCACAACAGCCCCCTATTCCAAACAGAAAAGGCAAGCATCAACAAATTTTTAGTAGAGTCACTAAATTTGATTCCTTAATTTTACTATTTCCGTCACAGACTTTTTCAATTTCATAACTGACTGCTAAGGGAATATTATTGTTTTTTCTAAATTGTTCAACAGTTGACAAAAGAATTATCTGAGGAAGTGACATTTAATCTGAGACCTACAAGTGAATAGTTTCCTGGGCATGGAAAGGTGGTACAGAACTTCATTTTCATGTAGAGAGGAGAGTACACGTGAATGTCCTGAGTCAGGAATAGAATTGCCCCATTTGAACAATTGAATTAAGGCTAGGAAGCTGGAGTAATAAACAAGGAAATTGAAGTCAGCAACTTATAGCCAGAGAGTAGGGGCTTGACATTTTTTGTAAGGATTTTGAATCTATTCTAAGAGACTGTGAGGCCAACCCCAATATTGCATCAAAATCTCAAACATTTCTGCAGGATGTAAAGAAATTTGATTCAGCAAACAGAAGAGTACTCTATTTAGAATTTTTTTTTCTGGCCTTTCACTATATTTGAGATTACCAAATAGGGAGCGATATGTAGAAAAGACCAATATACTAAATAGGCAGTGATACCTAAGAAAGACCAAAGTTAAAGTCAGTTAGAGACAAGAAAAAATTTGCATTGATAACATATGTCGAGAGTAGTGATCATATAAGGAGGCTAGAACTTGTAATTCAGACAAGAAATTGTAGATGCTTCGTAAAATGAATAGGAATAACTAGAGAAAAATGAATAGATATATTTATATCAAGACTGAAAGGAAAAGAAAGCATTTAGTGGATTTCTCTTGGATAAGGAAATGTGAGCTAAGGAGAGGAACTGGAAGATAATTCCCGTTTATAGTATGTGCACATGGTTCAGATTCTAGGCTAAAGAATAGTGGACATAAGGACTGAATGTCGTGATTTCAGTTTTACGTAGGTGAACTTATAGGTAAAAAGCCTATGATACCCCATAGCAAAATTATTAGAGAAACTGCAAATTACAACCTGGTGTAATTAATTATAGATACAGGTTCTAAGATAATGACTTTATTATTTATAAATTTTTTGACATCTGTTCCTTGCTCCCCATTCTTGTTATTTTAGCTTTTCTCCAAACTACCGTATACTCTCCCTTACAGATTGTAAAGATACAATGTGTGTCCATTTGTACACCAACTTCAAGAAAGGAAGATTTAGATTTCCTTATATCTAATACTCAAAAATGTCAAGTTAAAAAAAATAAGTAAATTAAAATCACCCTACCTAAAAAAAAAAAAAAAAAAGAAAAAAAAAAGAAAAGAATGATTGCCATTAGAGAATATGTAAAACCATCAGCCTTTCTTAGGCTGAAAGAAACCATCATCTTTCTTTTCTTAGGCTGCTTTCTGTATGAAAGTCCTTGAAGCACACTATTGTGATCTCATCTTAGATAGTCTCTCTGGTACAAAACTGTCCATAATATATGTATTCTATTAGAACTTCTTGCTGAAATTATTATATTTGACTTTTCAGAAATAACTGATTAAAAAAATTCTAGTTGTTCAATTATCTCAATTATTAAGTTAATAAAAAGGCTTTGCAAGAAAGTTGGATCTTAATTCTCTGATCAAGAAAAGCTGGATTTTTCTAATGTTATTACTCATTAAATTGAAAGTCACCTTAAAACTAAAATATGTTAGGGGCGCCTGGGTGGCTCAGTGGGTTAAAGCCTCTGCCTTCAGCTCAGGTCATGGTCTCAGGGTCTTGGCATCGAGCCCTGCATCGGGCTCTCTGCTCAGTGGGGAGCCTGCTTCCCTCCTCTCACTCTCTGCCTACTTGTGATCTCTCTCTCTGTGTCAAATAAATAAATAAAATCTTAAAAAAAAAAACTAAAATATTTTCAAGGTAATATGATAATACCACATTAGGATTTGGTAATTATGTCTGTCTAATCTTCATTCTGGATTTTGGTCAAATAACATTCTATTAATCCATCCCCATAGCTACAATTTTATTTTCTCTCCTTCTAATAATATTGAAAATAGTTATAGCAACCTCATTATTCTTTTGTGACTCTGTATATACTCACTCCAATACCTTCCTTATATTTATATAGTTATGATTCTGAAATTCTTTTTTTTTTTAAAGATTATTTATTTATTTATTTGACAGAGAGAGATCACAAGCAGGTAGAGAGGCAGGCAGAGAGAGAGAGAGGAGGAAGCAGGCTCCCTGCTGAGCAGAGAGCCCGATGCGGGGCTCGATCCCAGAACCCTGGGATCATGACCTGAGCCGAAGGCAGCGGCTTAACCCACTGAGCCACCCAGGCGCCCCTGATTCTGAAATTCTGATTTGATTTTGTATTTTCATGCTTGAATTGTACATAGCCTGAAGATAGAGTTAAAAATTCTTAGCTTGCCAGAAAATCCTTCTGTATCCTCCATCAAATTGCAGTAGCTTTTTTTTCTGTGTATTCTTTTACCCTAGGTGTATCCTTTGGGGTGACCATATTCTGGATTTCCCAGGATGGCCCAGTCTGTGCCTGTTTTTCCAGCTTCCTGTCTGGCTTACATTTTCTCAAATTTATTCTTTTTTTTTTTTAAATGAAGTATTATTTTGATATATTGAAATAGTCTGGATGGGTTTTAAAAACACTTAAATTTTATTTTCAGTTTCTTCCAGGTATTCAGTTAGTAGTGACTAAAATGCATGTTCAATAAATAGATTATTAACGGAAAATGGTGAGTGACAGGACTTCTCTCTTCTGGACCTATTCTAAAAGCAATATAAGTAACACCTCCCTTTCAAGTTCAGTATGTAGAGCTTGAGACTAAAGCAAAACTCAGTTACATATGGTTAAGGACATCTTCTATCTTGCATTAAGGGAAGATCTATTTTGTGTTTGGCCTCTCAATATACTAGCCTGAATTGCTGTGGCCCTTGACACATCTGACAAGATCCAAGAACCACTCAGACTCTAGATAGCCAGGGAAGTCAGTAACATGAAGGATTATAAATTAGGTAGAAAACTAGAAATGGGTAGAAAATGTTGCCTTCTTTCCTTATCAAAAAGTATCGAAAGTAACCTCATTTGGATAATAAATTATATGATTAATGGAGCAGGTATGACTTTATAAAAGTAAATATTTCTTAATCCCTTCAATTCTAAGCAGTTCATGACACCACTTTGACTCAAAGTTTCTGCTTCCTGGTTCTTGGAATGCTCATTCCAAGCATCCATCACTGGGAGGAGGCCAAGCTACATGGAGAGGCTGAACTTTTGTGCGCTTCTCAACAAATCAGCCCAACCACCACTCAGTCATTTGGTCTTCCAGCTCAGTTGGGTCTTCCGATGACTCAGCTCCAGCAACATCCAATGGCAATTGCATGAGAGAACCACTGACTTGAATCAAGTCTGGCAAATAAGCAAATAACAACAACAACAGCAACATTGTTTGTAACCACTAAGCTTTGGAGAAGCTTGTTTTGCAGCAACAAATAACCAGGCTGGGTACTGTTTCCACAGTGGTCCTCCATTTTACACAAAAATTTTTTTTTAATTTTTTATTTTTTATAAACATATATTTTTAATTAGTTCTTTCATCCATTGGACTATACGTTCTATGAAAATAATCTGTGTTCACTTTGTTCATTATTTGAGCCTTTTCCCAAACCTTTTCCAGTTCCTGGCTCAGAGCTGGTACATAATGAAGACTTGTTGAACAAGCAAGTAGAGAAATTATATGAAAAGCACATGCAATTCCAAGTTTGTTTTTTTCAAATATTTCTAACCTTTAGCTCAATGCATACTAGTAGTATACTTTTAAAGCTCTCTAAACACCTAACAGTTTCAATCATGTGTCCCAGCCATGCTAACTGCCATTGCCCAGAATGCTTTCCTTTTCTGAACATTTGATGAACTCATCACCATTTAGAAACAATGGTATAAAGATCACTGAGCAGTCAGAGTAACCTTCTTTGAAAGTATACTGCTTCATAGCAAACATAGCTTCACTCCTTGAAAATACACATTTTATTTTAAGTGTTTATATCATTATCTCTATCTCTCATTCAAAATGTAAAGAGACTGAGACAGATGCTATATCTTTTTTTTTAAGTAATCTTTTCACCCAGCATGGGGCTTGAACCCACAACCCCACAACCATGAGATCAAGAGTTGCATGTTCTACTGACTGAGCCAGCCAGGAGCCCCAGATGTTGTATTTTCAATAGGTGAAAGTTTAATGAATGAATTAATTAATCCAGAAACTGTGTAAAGATCAGCATCTTAAATATGTCAAGGGATGTTTATGCTAGTTTATCAGACTGTTGAGGCCTAATAGAATGGTCCATGAGAGAGATTGGTGTCTTTTTTTTAAAAGACTTTATTTATTTGACAAAGAGGGGAGATCACAAGCTCAGAGAGGCAGAGAGGCAGGCAGAGAGGGAGGGGGAAACAGGCTCCCAGTTGAACAGAGAGCCCACCTCAGTGCTCTATCCCAGGACCTGAGATCATGACCTGAGCTGAAGGCAGAGGCTTAACCCACTGAGACCCTCAAGTGCCCCTAGATTGGCAATTTTTGAGTCTGCTAAACTGTACCATAATATTTATGTTGTTAAATACAGCTCCATTTGGCCTCATGTTTTCACATAAAGTGAAGAAATAGAAAATTATTCTGTTCCTGTACATTTAATTTATATTTAAGGGCTATGAGGGAGAAAAGAATATATTTTAAATTTTTGTTTGCTTACATTACAATTTAATTCTAAATTTTACACAGAATAAAAACTAATAAGCATCACCCATATACAAAAAAGTAATAAGTTGTCTGGCTGCATAAGATTCTCTTGCCACTTCATTCTGGAAACATACATTTAGAAGTTTTTCTGAGTTTTTAATATTTTTTTTACAGTAAAACCATCAATACACTTAAAACTGAATCATTATAAACAAAATTTCAGGCTTTTCTGGATTCTTTTCCCTTGTGTTTTGATTTATTTTATTGGTTTATTTAATATAATAGTAAAACTTTTTTTAAGAAGTAGCAAGATTTTATTCTCATGCTGTAATAGTCTATCTTCTGATTTAGATTTTAGTTTCCTGGTGTGAATAAATTAAAGTGTGATGCAATTTCTGCATATAAGTATGAAGTTTTTGTATATATTAGCTTCATAAAAATTATTACCATAAAAATCACTTACCATGCATTGAGTTCTTCATACTTTTTTTTTTCTTGAAGAGATCTGAATTACAGTAAATAATCCTTTTAGAACTTTGGGATCACAGTGAGTGTATACAGAATTTTTCATGGGACTAGCTTTGCAAGTTTACATTTAAAATGACATTAGTTTTCATATATTCTGCAAGAATATGTTTTCCCTTAATTTCCACATATGAATGAAATCATACATATTTTTCTTTTTCTGGCTCACCTATGTCAGTTAGCATAATACCCCCTAGCTCCATCTACATCATTGCAAATGGCAAGATTTCATTCTTTTCAAAGGCTGAGTACTATTCCATCATACATGATGCACACACACACACACATACACACACACACATATAGATATATATAGATATATATGTCTATATATATACATACCCCACATCTTATTTACATTTATCAGTCAATGGACATTTTGGCTCGTTCCATAATTTGGACCATATACAGTGAGTTTTTCACTGCATAATTCAGCTGATACAGACATCAAAGAATTGGTTGAAAATATTACATAAAGGGAATTATTCCTTCTGGGAGGAATTGTTGTTAAAATACAATATCCTAAAGTTTTTGTCTCAATTTTTTGTATAAATATATACAGTTTTCAAGTACTAGATATTTTATTACCAGTAATATAACCCCTATTAAAAACCAAAATTGCAGCTTAATTTTGGATAATAGGCATAGCTGATCTCTGAGCAGAATCTCCAGGGACATCTGCCTCTGCCTATTTTAAAGATTTTTTTTTTTTTTTTTTTACTTAACATACAGAAGGAGATCACAAGTAGGCAGAGAGGAGGGGAAGCAGGCTCCCCGCTGAGCAGAGAGCCTGATGCAGGGCTTGATCTGAGAACCCTGAGACCATGACCTGAGCCAAAGGCAGACGCTTAACCCTTGGAGCCACCCAGGCTCCCCTACCTTTGTCTATTTTGATACATTTTAGTAACAAAGTAGTTCAGAAACATTGTAAATGGGTGTGCTGCATTGAATGTTGAAGAAAAATTGAAACACTTGTATCACAAACTAATAATGATAAAGGCAAACGAATTAGGTACAAAAATTTAGGGAAAATATGTTCCAAATAAAAACATGCATATACTAAAATAAAATATGTAACAACCTAGAAGTATGTTATTTGGATATTCTCCTGTGTTTTAGGATAACATCCTTCAGTTCATACAAAGGAGAACATGCATAAATTGCTATCTCATTTGAAAATATTTAGTTGGAAATACACAAAATCATTAAAAAATTCCTGAAATCTCAAAATAATTTCTTTAATCTAGCATTTTTTTATAACCTTAGGTGAATTGTGTCACTATTTAGGCAAACTCTAGCATTTTTATTTTTTCTTTTATTTATTTATTTTCAGTGTTCCAGAATTCATTGTTTATGCACCATGCCTAGTGCTCCATGCAATACATGCCCTCCATAATACCCACCACCAGGTTCATCAATCCCCCACCCCTCTCCCCTCTAAAACCCCCCTCAGTTTGTTTCTCAGAGTCCAGTTTCTCATGGTTTGTCTCCCCCTCCAATTCCACTAAGTTCACTTTTCTTCTCCATCTCCCCATGTCCTCCATGTTATTTCCTTATGCTCCACAAATAAGCAAAACCATATGATAATTGACTCTCTCTGCTTGACTTATTTCACTTAGCATAATCTCTTCCAGTCCTGTCCATGTTGATACAAAAGTTGGGTACTCATCCTTTCTGATGGAGGCATAATACTCCATAGTATATATGGACCAAATTTTCTTTATCCATTCGTCTATAGAAGGGCATCTTGGTTCTTTCCACAGTTTGGTGACTGTGGCCATTGCTGCTGTGAACATTGGGGTACAGATGGCCCTTCTTTTCACTACATCTGTATCTTTGGGGTAAATATCCAATAGTGCAATTGCAGGGTCCAAGAAAGCTCTATTTTTAATTTCTTAAAGAATTTCCACACTGTTTTCCAAAGTGGCTGCAACAACTTGCATTCCCACCATCAGTGTAAGAGGGTTCCCCTTTCTCTGCATCCTCTCCAACATAAGTTGTTTAGTGTATTATTGATTTTGGCCATTCTAACTTGTGCAAGGTAGTATCTCAATGTGGTTTGATTTGAGTCTCCCTGATGGCTAATGATGATGAACATTTTTTTTCATGTGTTCTTAGCCATTTGTATGTCTTCTTTGGAGAAGTGTCTTCCGCCCATTTTTTGACATGATTATCTGTTTTGTGTGTGTTGATTTTGAGGAGTTCTTTATAGATTTTGGATATTAGCCCTTTGTTTGCACTGTCATTTGCGAATATCTTCTCCCATTCCGTGGGTTGCCTCTTTGTTTTGTTGACTGTTTCCTTTGCTGTGCAGAAGCTTTTGATCTTGATGAAGTTTAAAAAGTTTATTTTTGCTTTTGTTTCCTTTGCCTTTGGAGACATATCTTGAAAGAAGTTTCTGTAGCCGATGTCAAAGAAGCTACTGCCTATGTTCTCCTCCAGGATTCTGATGGATTCTTGCCTCAAGTTGAGGTCTTTTATCCATTTCAAGTTTATCTTTGTGTATGGTGTAAGAGAATAGTCGAATTTCATTCTTCTGCACATAGTTTTCCAGTTTTCCCAGCACCATTTATTGAAGAGACTTTTTTTCCACTGTATATTTTTCCTTTGTCGAAGGTTATTTAACCATAAAGTTGAGGGTCGATATCTGGGCTCTCTACTCTGTTCCACTAGTTTATGTGTCTGTTTTTATGCCAGTACCATGCTGTCTTGGTGATCACAGCTTTGTAGTAAAGCTTAAAAACAGGCAACGTGATGTCTCCAGTTTTGTTTTTCTCTTTCAACATTTCCTTAGCAATTCGGGGTCTTTTCTGGTTCCATACAAATTTTAAGATTGTTTGTTCCAGCTCTTTGAAAAATGCCGGTGAAATTTTGATGGGAATGGCATTGAAAGTATAGATTGCTCTAAACAGTATAGGCATTTTTTTTTTAAACAAGGCTTAATTTTTATTTGTTTAGAGATAATGCTATTGCACACTCACAAGACTGCAGTGTCTTTATATGCACTGGGAAACGTGAAAAAAATGATTTCCATAAAAAATATTAATTAATGAATTATGCGCTTTATGGTGACATTTGCATTATTGTGGTGGCCTGGAACTAAATCTGCCTGCCCTGGGCCCTGATGGCACCACTTTCCCCCTCCTCCCTCCGCGCAGGCCTAAGAGTGGGAACAGCTCCCCCTGTTGTTAGCATCTGGGAGTCTCCCTCTGCTTTTTGCCTTGCTTTCTGCTTCCACAGCTCCGAGGAACAGAGAGCAAGCATCTATCTGATACATTGGGCAATTCTCCTTTTGTGTATATACGAGCTAGGTATATTTTGCATATTATACAAATTGTGTGAAAATCATTTCTTTCTCTCTTTAAAATTGTTTTAAAAATTGGCAGCTTTCTTTACTGTTCTATTACTCTCTGTTACCGCCAAACTGACTGAAAGTGCCTTGTAAACCACATGGGAGAGGCCTGTTTGCTTGCCATCTCTGAAAAACTTTTATTTTCGCTACATAAAATTGAGAAATGTCTAAACATTTAGCAAACAATATCTTAAACAAAAGGAAAAAAGTTTTAAAAAGTTAACAAAGGCAGAAAAAATTGTAACTTTAAACTCTGCTAAGATAATCAAAATTTTATGAAGTTGGAATAGGAAATTGTTGTTTTAGGGTTTTCTTTTCCCCAGTTTTTCAAATCAAAATTTATTCAGATACATATTAATTTACTTGTGCAGATGTCTAATACAAGCTTATGTGTATGAAAACAGCACACAAAAATGTTCATGCCATAGAAAAATGTTCTTAAAAAAATGTTGATTATTTTAAATGTTTGTATCCATGCCAAATTTTGATAGTTGTTAAAGTAACTGGAGATCTTTAACTTAAATATTTAACTTAATATTTTCTAGTTCTAGAGGGTCTGGTGAAAATAATACATCTGTAAGAATTATAGGAAATGACACTTTAATGGAAAAATACTATCTGAAAACTATAATGCTAAATCTACTTGAATAAAAGCAATTGTACGATCAATTAAATAACTATCTAAATATCTATCTAAATAATACCTAAACTAAAAAGAGATAAGTCAAAATAACTTTAAAGACAGAAAACACATGCAGATGTTATGCTGTGGTTGTGGGAGTTCAGGACCGGCCTGCGGTGAGCTCAGTCAAATCCGCAGGGGTCTCTGGTGGTGTGGCCCAGCTGCCTGGGCCCTCAAGTCCTGGCTCTTCTCCTTCCTGGGGGTGCTGATGATCCAGGGGTTCTCTGACACTACTGGGTCTCTGTGGGCAGCTGGTGGAGGAGCAGGAGTAAAAGGGCCACTTGGGAAAAGCTGGAAGTTGGACTCCGCTTTGGCCAACATTTGCCTGTTGTAATCACTTTCTTTCTTTAGCTCCGTGAGGCTTCTCTCGGTCAGCACAGCTGCCATCCAGCTTTCCTGAGCTCTCTTTGCATGGAAGAGGATCCCCTTTTGATAGTGCATGGCATTTTCCTCCAATTGTCTCCTGGTGTCTTCAGCGATCTCCTTGTAGAAGTCTAGAGTCTGAGACATGGCCTTGATGTTTCTACGTGTGCAGGAAAGATTCCACTTAATGTCTGCACACTGCTCTTCTGCCTCAGACCATTTTCTCTCAATGGGGCTGATGCATTCTTGATATAATTTAGGCAGAGTTTGAAGCTTCTGATTCAGCTGCTGAATCTTCTCTTCAAGCTGTGAATTTTCACGCTGCAAAGAGGCCTCCTTGGCTTGAAGATCTGTTATTTGTCCCATAAGCTCCTCATTCATTTGCTTTCCTTCCTGCAATTGTCTGGCTAGTTCCTGCTTTTTCGCTTCAGCACTTTGAAGGGACACGTTGGAATCAGCATCATCAGTGACACCCTTCAGATCACCCTCTGACCCGTGGATGGGGCCATCATCATTTTCTGTTTCCCTCTTTTCCTCGACCTCACAGTTGACATGACCCAAATGATCTCCAAGGTGAGTGGGCCCGGGGAAGGTCTTCAGCAAGTTTTCACCCACCGGTACTAACTGGCTGACCTTCTCGTTCAGGGCCTGTTGGAATCCTGCGTTTGACTGTTCAAGCCTTTCTTTCTCCTGCTGCATTTCTTGGAGTCTCTGCTTCCATCTCGCAGTTTCTTGGGCGAGCCGTTCTGGACTCTGGAGATCAGGAGGGTTTTCATTCAGATCACCCAGGCTTTTCTCCCAAATGTCTTCTCCATTCTTTGAGGCTTTGAAGATGGGTCTGTCACCAGTCTCTTGAGACGATTTAGGAGGCTGGCCCTTCAGTAACTTTTTCAGAAAGTCACCAGTATTCTGAAGAGACAACCTACAGTGGTTTGTATTTATTGCTGATAAGCGCGAGGATTTTAAGGTGGGAAGACTGGCCTCCACCCCGGGCAGACCTCGGGCATCATCAGCTTGTGTCAGCGGTTCCATATTCTCACTGCCTTTCCCACAGACTTCAGCGTGGGCGAAACACCTTTCGCCTGACACCTTCACCCTTCTCAAAATGTGTTGTTTCTTCACTGGCAAAACCAGTATCATCACAGTTTATACCAGGATCTCCCAGGGAAATCCACGGAGACCTGAAACGTGTCTCCAGCGTTTAGAAATCACCAGCGGAGGACCGCACAGGTGGTCTAGAACCAAGTGGAAATGGATCTATGGCAGGCAGGAGGCCATCCACGGCTGTGGAGAGCTCCCTAGCTCTGCCTCCAAAGGCCAGTGTTCTCTGGGTCTCAACTGAAGAAGGCTCAGAACCTTGGGGGGCGCTCTACCTCTAAGGTAAACAGTTGCCTGACAACCAAGCACAGCAGTTGCATTGGGGGATGGGGAGGCCAGCCAGCTTCTAGGACACAGTTGCCCTCTCACTTTGCCCACAGCTGTCCCGGATGACCAGGTTCCGGCCTTCCTTCAGGTGAATGGTGAGGAGGTAGGCAAAAAGACTGGGCAGGTTACTCAAGCCATCACTGGTTTCCCCAAACATAGATTGTTCTTCAAATTGTTGGGATGTCAGAGAAGCATTCAGATCGCCACTTTCACATAGCTCTGGCTCTTCCAGGGCCTCGTCTCCAGCCGGCGTCTTCTGCAGCAGATCCAGGATGCCATTGCTAGAAGGCCTCCTGTCCTTGGCGGGAGAGGCATAGGCCTCCTTGGAGTCTGTTTCCACGACACGGAGGTAGCTGGCTTCTTCCTGGCTCCAGTCCAAGTCCTCCTCAGACTGTTTCAAGGAGCTACTGCTGCTCTTGGGCAAGATCCCCGCTGTTGACAGGCTGCTGGGCACCGAGGTGTACGATGGCTGGGGCCCAGAGTTAAGGCCTGCCCTCTGGGGCCAAGGCCTCAGCCTCCAAGAGGTCAGACAGAGAAGTTGAGGCAGCGGTCCAGGGAACGCCTTGCCCGTAGGTCTAGGGGCTTGTTCAGGTTCTTTTTCACCCTCCTCTTGCTCAGGTTGATTAACAAAGGCCTGGTCCGCTGTTTCAAAGAGCCCCAGACAGACGGTTTATCCTCCGTGGCTGCATGAAGACCCAGGAAGTCACTCCATGAGAGAGCTCCTCTGTGTGGGAAACAACCAACAACCGTAGCAGCTCCTGTCTGAGGCCGCCCAGGAGCCGGCGCGCCCCTCACCTGCCAGGGCAGTATAGACATTTTGACGTTTATTCTTCCAATCCATGAGCATGGAATGCTCTTCCATCTTTTTGTGTCTTCAATTTCTTTCATGAGTGTTCTGTAGTTTCTCAAGTATAGATCCTTTACTTCTTTGATTAGGTTTATTCCCAGTTATCTTATGGTTCTTGGTGCTATAGTAAATGAAATTGATTCTCCAATTTCCCTTTCTGTATTTCCATTGTTAATGTATAAGAAAGCAATGGATATTTGTACATTGATTTTGTATCCTTGAAGAGGTCAAACTCTCTCTCTTTGAAGATGACATGATACTTTATATGGGAAACCCAAAAGATTCCACCCCCCCCCCAAACTACTATAACTCATACAGAAACTCAGTAATGTGGCAGGAAACTCCAGCATTTTTAAATCACTTCAGAGTATCCAATGAAATGGAATTTGCTTTTATGAAAACAAAAACTAAACTTAACTGTCTTGCAGTTTTTGAGTTCAGAAGTACAATATCAATTTCCATAGGCTAAAATCAAGGTGTCGACAGGGCTTAGATCTTTTTGGAGGCTCTAAGGAAGAATATGTTTTCCAGTCATTCCTAGCTTCTCTAAGCTACTTGCATTCTTGGGCCTGTAGACATTGGTCCAATCTCTGCTTGCTTTGTCCCATATCTCTTTCTCTCTGTGTCTGTTGTCACATCACTTGCTCTTCCAAGGTGCCTCTGAATGACTGAATATGCTGGCATTCTGATACTTCAAGGACAGTGGCTAAAGCCTGACTTTCTCTCAAGAGCACACTTTACTGAGAATAAATCTTTTCATTTTTGTGTCCTTTGAAATCTGGATAGGCTTAAAATTCCCCACATCAGTATGCTATGAGTTTTCTGTGTGTTTGTTTTTTACTTATCAGTTCTTCCCTCAATTTGTCTCTTTCCTCTGGAGTTTTACTATAAGTAGTAAGGAGAAAACAGACCATATCTTCAACACGTCACTGGGAAATCTCCCCCATTTAAATCTCCCCATTAAACAACTCAGTTTGTTGCTTAAATGATCTGCACATATCTGTATGATGAGTTCAGCTAAGTGTTCTGGCACCATGTAACAAGGATCACCTTTTCTCCAGTTTACAATAAAGTGTTCCTCGTTTCCTTTTGTTCTCTTACTTCCAAAAGTCATTTTATGATTATCTAAATATTCTCTAAGATAAAATAGCTTTTCTCTACCATGTTCCTCACTTCCTTCTGAGCCCTCAGCTGCACTTAATGTCCGTAGTCCTGCTAATAATCTGATCAAGTACATTTAGTTTTTTTTTTTTCCTTCTTTCCTATAATGGTTATCAAAATTCTTCAATCCTCTATTAATGACTATATTTTGAAGCCACATCCATATTTTCAAGTTTTTATTATAGCAGCCGTCCACTTCAGGTGTCAAAATTTGTATCAATCTGTGCTAAACCAGAGAAACAGAACCAGTTGGAGACATGTATTGAGAGATTTACTTCAGAAAACTGGCCACTTTTTGTGCAGGCCAAATAGTTAGGTTCAATGGAGAGGTGGTGGTCTTATCACTACAGAATCTTTCAAGTTCTTGATGGAAGTACTCTCCTTTTCAGTCTCTCCAGGGGTTCAGTACTGCTTTTGATTTACTATTTTGTAGGGAGAGGCTGTATCTAGTGGTTTGCTTTCCCACCAGAAAAGCCCTTAAGTCAGAGGTCAGGATATTCTGTCAGTTGCTGTGTATGCTATTCCAAATATATATTTTTAAATGGAGGAACTACCACAGGATATGTTCAGGGTTCAGGGACCTCCTTTACCCACTCTGGGATGGACCTGACCTAAAATTCTATTGGTCACTTGACCTCCATAAACTGCTCCTCTGATTGCGGGACAGTGGGTTCTGAGATGTCCTGAAATCAGTGCCAATATTCAGGAATTCTCAAATAGTCTGATTTGCCAATGTAAATTACCCTGGCAAATTGTCTTATGTCTCTTTAGAAAACACTGGGATAAATATCTGTGGTATCAATATTTACCAGAGCTATAAATTTTGGTTCATTTTGGTGTTCTTAAGTAGACCTGTTCTCCCCTTCATTCAAGGGATTGTTAGTCCTGCTCTCTTTGCAGACAATACTCTCCCTTGAGAAGCAGCTTATGCCTTGCCACTGGGCCTCAGAAGAGATGAAACATTGACTACTGACCACTCAGTTACCATGCATCCTGACTTGCCCAGTTGGGATAGAAATCACAAACCTCAGGTTTATTTACGCAAAAGAATGAGATCTAACAAGTTCATGCAAGTATGTGACAAGAAAATGAGAGATTTTTAAATGCCTCTTTTGAAAAAAATTTCTAACAGTATCAGCAATTTGTAGTCTTGAGCACAAACAGAAAATTTAAGGCTCACACAAGGTTTTAGCCAATTGTGTAGTCTAAATATAAGTTTAAATCAACAATGCAAGACATCCTTCATTATTTTGAGTTATATATATATATATATATATATATATATATATATATATATATATTTTGTATGTCCACATTGAGGAATTGAACCAACAGTCTCCCCACAGATATCACCGTAAGAGAATCAGAAGACTTCAGTTACATCTCATTGCTTCTCACTGATCTGGCACCTTGAAGATGCCTTGGAAGATTAATCATATCATATACATTTTTTCCTTTATAAGGCAGTGTAGGACAGAAATTGTATTATAACCTCTTTTCTCTCCTTCAGTTTCATTAACTTAATTTATCCCTCAAAACTACTAAAAGCACATAGGATAATTTTCTTTTAGTTAGACTCCATTTGAGTAATATTAAGCCCTCATGTTAAGCAATCAGATAATTGCAGAAAGTATTTTTCAATTCTATAATTGGGGGAATGAATTATCATGTAGCAAATGGAAATATACTGTTGAACATTTTATTTCAGATATAGATTTGGTATCACCTTCACTAAAAGATTGGTGGAAGATTTACAAGATGAATTAACTTCTGTTAAGATCTGTGTGCCCAAATAGCAAATAAAACAGTTTAATATTTTCATCAAAGACTATATTGCAGAGTGATTAGCAGTTATTAATATACAATTCAAGGCAAAGTGCAATGGTCAAAGTATTTAACCTAAGGTACAGTAAAAATTGGTGGTTCTGTTTTTGCTTTAAATTGTATATTGACTTACTTATGGTACATAAAATATTTGTGTAATCAGACGTTATTGGATTTTTTACTGCTTTATTACCTAAGTTTATTGTTCAATCAAAAAAACATATATTTTAGGGCCCCTGTTGACAGGAAGTAATTCCAAATCCTTCACGCTGAAATTCTTCTTCATATTTTTTCCTACTGCTCTTAGTGAAAGGGAGAGGAGCGAGTCAGCAGTTTTTATATTTTCCTAATTCATTTTCTTTTTTCACTTTATCTAAGCTGGGTCACTATTATGCACTTGCATAAAGTTTTTTGACTGTTCTTACTGTTATGAGATAATTATTCATCCTTATAATAAACATTGTATAATTTTGTGTGAGATACATATTTTGAAATCTATGATTGCATTTACTAATTAAAAGTGAGAAAATATAAAGAAAGTAGAATGGAGAGAGCTATGAAGATATTTTTACCGCTAAGTTATTTTTTTAATAACATAATATACAAGCAAGGTTATCTCCACTTTATTGTATTTCAGCAAATCAGGGAGATTAATGTTGGAAATGTGTAAGTGTATTTGTTTGCTAAAAATGTTACACTATGCTCTGCTTGTCAAGTTTAACTGCACATTAAAATCTATAATGAGGCTATTAGAGAAAGTATCTTTGAATGACAAAATGGCTTATTCTTTAAGAAATAAAGTATTACTTATCCTTCTCATCATTTTATGTACTAAGAGGTTTTTGTAGATTTTTAAGGCTATTATATTATCTGATAAATTCTGATACATAGTCATTAAATAAGCAAAAGTCATTTATTAAGCACTGGGGATTTGAAGGCCTATAATGTTCTGATGGATATGGCCAGTTAACTGTGGCAACCACAATAATGAAATTCTGGTGCTGTACTGCACACACACACATACACACCTTTATTTTTCTCGCTAGGATACTTTATCATGGGGTTCTTAGTGACCTAGCTGCTTTGATAGTCTGACTGGCAGGCTGAAGAAACAGAAGAAACATCTTCAGTCACTGAAGATGTATGACTGAATATGTTTGAAAATGGCTTCATCACATCCTTCCCACTTCTTCAGCCAACATTCATTCTCATGGCAAGGGAAGCAGGGGAATGTACCTGGGAGATAAAAAGGAAGAGAAAATGAGATTGGAGAGTATATAGTGAGTCTTTAAAAAATGGTACAAAAATTCTGCCCTTCATTTGCTTAGAAGAGGTAAAACCGATGGCCAAGAAAGGATCCTCTGTTCCAAAGCATTGGGACATATGGCCAGAAATGATAGATTTTGATTAGTCAAGGAGGAAGCTGTAGATTTGACATTTCTCAGTGTCATTGTAGATTTATTGAGAATTCTGGGAGAGAAGAAGGAGGAATGTAAGAGAAGTGTTAGGAAGAGAAAGTCACAGAAAAACAGGGACCAATAATATGGCTCACATGTATTGTGTGCTTATTTATGCCAGATTTTCTTCTAAGTATTTCTAGTCATTAGCTTCTGCAAAACTCAAAACAGCTGTCTTAATTAGGTATTGCTTTTAATTCCATTTTACTGATGAAATAAGTAAAGAACAATATTTTTTTAAAGAGAGGTTGAATAATTCATTCAAGATCATACAAATAGTAGGCCATAGAAATTAAATATTAAACAGCTAAAGAATTCTCTTTTAGAAACTAATATAATGTTAATATAATAGGAAGCCTGGGAAAAGACACTGAAATCAAATCATATCTATGAATTTAACACAGATATATCCATTAATGCATGTGAAATTACTCAGAGTGCAGTAAGGGTTGGCTAAATTATGCAATTAAATCAAATCAGAAAAAATAATAACCTAATTAGATTTTAAATTTGCAATCATGTGTCATTACAGGTAAGAATATATGCAAAGGTAAATCTGAACAAAAATCATCCAATTCCTGATTCACACTCTTAACTATATTTAGTCAGATAATATCTCTTCTATAAACACTAAAAGTAATTGAGTATTCACAAGAATATTTTTTTAATCTATGGTTTATTAAAAAATATTAAGATACCATTGTTGGGAAAATGATATGATTTGCAAGTCTTTCAATTTTACAATCTTTTAAAATGTCACTATTAATCTCAAGCAAAGGTGTTCATTTTATTCTTAATAAGTATGATTTTGAGAATCAAAGTCCCTCCTCTACGGAAGAATGAGAAGTTGATGATAACCCCTATTGTAATTGTGTGCTGTATGGCCAGTGGTTAAAAGAAGAGGTGGATGAAATGCAACAATGTGGTAATAAAGAAGAAAAGTGGATAATGGAGGCTAACTTGCCAATAAGTAGGGCATTATTTAAAGATATAATTAAATTTTTAATTATTTTTAGATTCCAAAGCATACAGATTTTCATGATACAGATTGGCTTTAAAATTCAAATCAAATTTCAGTTTGTTCCTGAAACCACTTGCAAACAGTATGGATATGTCTATTTTCTTCGAAATCTTCTACCCATTGATAATTAGTTTCAGACATAAATGAATTAAATTTCGTTTCCTAAAATAGCCCCCAAAAATAAGAGACAGAGAAGGTAATTTTACTCTCTGCCTTGGTATACTGTCTATGGTGAGAATTGTACAAAACATATTTTGGTCATCCTGAGACAACAATTTGACGAATCATTAAAATTAACCATAGGGTTGCACAGGGTCCTGGGATCGAGCCCCACATCAGGCTCTCTGGTCAGCGGGAAGCCTGCTTCCCACCACTCCCCTGCCTACCTCTCTGCCTACTTGTGATCTCTCTCTGTCAAATAAATAAATAAAATTAACCTTAAAAAGTTACAAGTCAATACTCTACTCAATTACAAGTCAATAATACATATTATATAATACAATTACAAATCTTAGTTTTATTTATTACTGTTTTAATATATTGTCATTATATTGAAAGTGATTTAACACAACTCATAAATGAGTTTTCTTTGATAAACTGTGTGAAATTTTCTTATTCTTTTTAAAAAATTATTTATTTGTCAGAGAGAAAGACAGAGTGAGAGAGCACACAAGAAGGGAGAGCGGCAGGCAGAGAGAGAAGCAAGCTTCCTGCTGAGCAAGGATCAGGGATTCAGGACTTGATCCCAGAACCCTGGTATCATGACCTGAGCCTAAGGCAGACACTTGACTGAGCCACACAGGCCTCCTAATTCTTAATATTTTTTTTCTCTTCCCAGATTTTGAAGTCTTTTTGTAATTTGTCTGGAAGGACAAATTAAACATTAAACAAACATGAAAGCATTAAGCAATCATAAATTTAAAAAAATATTTAATTAGAGTACAATTATGAACAGAGTTACAAAGAAGCATAGAGGGTTGCCCGGGTGGCTCAGTTGGTTAAGCAGCTGCCTTCAGCTTAGGCCATGATCCCAGGGTCCTGGGATGGAGTCCCATATTGGGCTTCCTGCTCAGCGGAGAGCCTGATTCTCCCTCTCCCTCTGCCTGCTGCTCTGGTTACTTGTACTCTCTATCTCTGTGTCAAATAAATAAAACCTTTAAAAACAAAGAAGTGTGGAATACTGTGATTGAAAGGGTTCTAGCAGAGTCTAGGATGTCCATGAAATCTGCCTTGAGGAAATTCATTTGAAACTGAACTCTATAATGTGAATAGGAGTTAATTAGATGATGGGGTCAGAGGTGGTAGAAACTCCTGAAGGACAAGAAAGGATATGATTTGGGATGACTTTTATTGCAAAGTACTATAACATGAGATAGATACGAATAGAAGATAAAGGTGAAACTAGAAAACATAGGTAAAGATAACATAAAAAGTGAAATAATCAGAATACAAACTCAAACAACATGGGCTTAACTGCCTGTGGTCCAATTATATGCAGATTGTTTTAGATAAATGCAATACAGCACTGTCAATGTATTTTCTTTCCCTTATCATTTTAAAAATAGCTTTTTTTTCTCCAGCTTACTTTATGGTAAGAATACAGTATGTAATAAATGTAATACAAAAAAAGAATTTGTGTTCATTGACTGTTCATGTTATTGGTAAATCTCCCTGTCAACAGTGGCCTAATTATAAGTCATGTTTTGGGGAGTCAAAAATTACACAGATATTTTTGACTATGCAAAGAGTTGACACCCCCATGTTTCTCGAGGGCCAATTACACTTGTTTAATATAAAACTCTGCAATGTGAAAGATTGAATGGAGGGAAAGCTGATATGTGTGTGACTGAGTCAGGGTCTGGCTGTTATGACAGTTTTGATGAAAGATTGATGGAACTAGGGAAAATGAGATCTAGATGTAGAGAGATAAATGCATGAATTTCAGAAATCATTAGAAGGTAAAAATAATAAATTGTGGTGATTGATTGAACATTTAGGTTGACTGTGGTGAATTAAGTTTCTTCTAACTTCTCTTACGGGGTGAATTGTGAATGTATTTACTGAAACAATGGGTAGAAGGGTCTGGTTCTGAGAGGTATGGTCATGAGTTTAATTTTGGGCATGTCCAGTGTGGTCTGAGTGACATCCCTTAAGTCTTATCTATTAAGCTATGGAACAGTAGTCTAAAGATCAGAGGAGGGACCTAGGCTGCAATCCATATTTTATAACTATAAGCTGATAGATGTGATTTAGTTCCCGGAGTGTGGGTAAGATCATACAATAAGGGGCTGTAGAGTGACAGTAGAAGAAAGCCTACAGCTTAAGTTTACATAATGCCAATTCTTGCTAGTCAGAATAGGAAGATCCAGCAAAGAAAATTATAAAGGAATAGCAATATATTTGGGTGAAAATGAAGTAGTCTTATGAAATCAACAGAAAAGAGTATTCCGGAAGATGTGTAACATGTGTAGCATTGTCAACATGCTGACAAGATGTCAAGGAAAACCAGAACAAAAATAAAAATTTGAATTATTTATAAGGAGTTTACTGATAACTTTTTATGCATAGGGGCAAAATGGAAGGGGGACATCAGCAGAGTTAATGTAGACTATGATTTTTGAAGACCAGAAAAAATTAGGGTTCTCCTGGTTTCATGACTTACAAGGTGTGTTCCTTCAGATGTATTGTTTCAGTCATCTGAGTTTGTTTCATCATCCATAAAGCGGTGGAAGAACATCTGATTGATCATTGTAAATATTATCACTGGTAAACGAACATATGTAGCATGTCCGTTCCCATCATGTTCTTTCTTTATTTTCTGAGGAAAGCACCTCAACAATATCAGCTCTTCCCTTGTTTTCAGTGTGTTTCTTCTTCTGAACTTTCTTGCTGAATGCACAGATCTATCTCACTTTCGAGAAAGAAGCTCAAGCAATTAATTGAATTGCTTCTGCAAGTGCTTAGCTATATATCATAATTCCATCAGCACTGGAGTTTGGATTAAGCTACTTTATCTCAGACGCTGATCATGCAAGACCTGTTATTGCTACTTACCTTCTTTGGGTTGCTCTTGAAATTGATGAAACGGAAGGAATTTCATTAACAAAGAAGGCCTAGTGTGCTTACGTAGCCCTATGTGTTCACGTCACAGGATGACATAACAGATTCCTCAGAACTTGTTTGTACCTCAGGTCCCAACTGCCACCAGTCCATTTCAGTTTTCCCTGAGACCTGGTTTACAATACGTTTTCCTGGAGTATCGTTCTGCTCATATAAATAGCTTCCTACAGCTAACTTGAGACTTGTTATTTAACACAAACTTTTTGTCTCTTATTGAGTTTTCTGAGAGTTTTCTGAGCATTAACAACCAGGCCAGTGTCACAGAACATCAACATCAGACAAGGTCACTTTGTGAGCTTGATGGAGAGAAACAGGAGCAAGATTACTTTGTAATCAGGTCTAGGGAGAGACAGATACAAAAGTTCTGCCCAAACAGGAGATATATTCAATCTCTCTTCTTTCCTGATTTTCTTGATTGATTGATGTCTATTTGTCAATTATAAATTAACTTCATTGCCTTGTTCTGACCATCTAGATTAAAATAAATATGTTAAATTACATTAAATTTTTAATTGTCCCTGCTTCTGACTGCTTCCTATCCCAAACTTTTGCTTTTCTGAACTATCTTTAAAATCACCTAATGGTTTCTAAGCACTATCATAAGCCACTCTTAATACACTCTTTCTTAGACACTCCATGATTGCATATACTTTGTGATTCCTTTTTCTTTCGCAACAAGTATTGGTAAACTCAACTTTCTTCAACTACAAGTGTTTGCCTGGGGTGGTTTGCTAATGAGGATTTACAGTTTTTCTTTCTTTCTTTTTTTTTTTTTTCAGATATATTGAGGTGTAATTGACAAAATTGTATGTATCTAAGGTACCAATGTGAAGATTTGACATACATATTACTTTGTGAAATGATTTCTACCATACTGCTAATTAACACATGTATCACTTCACACAGTTATCTCTTAGTGTGTGGTGAGAATGCGTAAGGTCTATTCTTTTAGTAAATTTAAAATACACCAGCACAGTATTATTAACTATAATCACAGAACTGTGACAATATTTAGTCTTAGTCTTCTTATAACTGAAGACTTGTGTCGTTTGACCAACTTCTCTCCACCTTTCTTCCCTCCAGCTCCTAATCACTAATATTCTATTCTCTGTTCCTAGAAGTTCGTCTTAACAATTAAAATTGAGAATATAAAATAAGAGAAAATCATGTTCCCAATTTGGGGTTAAATCTCATAGAGATCTGCCAGTTTAATAAAAGCAGATTTACCCCAGAAAAATAAATTTAAAGGCTAGAAAGAGAATGTTGAAATTTCTCAGTAGCTCCTTGTAATGAAGTATTTATGAAGACTAATTTATTCATGCTTTAAATATCACCTGAATCACCTTATCTTTGGAGGAAGATGGGAACAAAGCAGATATAGAATATATTGTAAATAGCTTTCTATCATGGGACGTAGTAGGTGGTAATAGGAAATTTTAAGTATTTTAGATGAACAAACATAATTTGTTATTCGAGTTTCAGAAGTCATTATTTGTGGAATTCTGATGTTGGGACAAAAAACTGTGAAGACTAGACATCTAAGAAGATACAGTTATCAGAAGATCAGAAAGCATTCTAATATTTGTTTGTTTATTTATTTATTAATATTTTATTTATTTATTTGACACAGAGAGAGCAAGAGAGCAGGAACACAATCGGGGGGAACAGGAGAGGGAGAAGCAGGCTCCTCATTGAGCAGGGAGCCTAAAGCGGGGCTCGATCCCAGGATCCTGGGATCATGACTTGAGCCGAAGGCAGACATTTAACGATGGAGTCACCCAGGCACCCTAGCATTCTGATATTTAAAGAAAGAATGGTCCAAGAAGATTGATTCATTGATTTGGGTACCCAACTGATGTGTTGAAACCAAGGGAAACAAGAAAGTAACCCCACTCATTTCAGTGTGACGACACCTTAGACATGAGAGCCTTAATTGTAGTTCTTAACCAGATGTGTGTGTGTGTGACTTGCCTGCTGAGCTTTTAATAAATTAAACATACCCAGGTTCCCCTGCCAAAGATTCAGATTCACACAGAATCAGGGCCTGTGTTGGGGGGTATGTTTAGGAGTTCTGGAATCCTGAAACATAGTGATTTTTTATATATACTTTGCAGACTTTTAAAAAGATATGTCATGGCTACTGTTTTATTATAATCATATCCAAAATAAACAAAACATTGTAGAAATATCACCTAAGAGGATGACACACAGATTATAACGGACTATAAACCTTTCCTCTAAAAATGGGGAAAAAAAGGCTAAATGATAAATCTCTGTAGGATGACTTGGAGGGTGCTATAGTCTCTATACCAGTCAAGCTTTTATAAACATTTTTTAATGATATTTTGTTCCTCCTAACAGTCCTATAAGTCTTTTTTTTTTTTTTTAATTGTTATCGCCCCCTTTTTCCAGGTAAAAAAACAGATTGCTTAGGTAATTTATCCAAATGTTTATGTCTAGTAAGTGATGGGGTAGAGATTTGAACCCATGGTGTCTGGCTCTAGGACCACTTACGCACACTACTCATCGAACACTTTAAATTTCTATGCAGTATTTCATAATCTAATATATGAAATAAAGAAGTGGAAGTACATAATTGGTTAATAACAGCAATTTTGGACCTAAATTCATTTTATATGTAAGATATAGAATCTTCAATAATTATAAATGTCTCATAATGTTCATTAGGGTTTTTAATCCTCTTTTTGTTAACTCCACACATATAGCTGGTTCATATAACCCAAGACTATGCTTTGCCACGAGCAAACTAGTCAGTCCGATGAATTAGAATCAGATTGTAAAAATATAAAAATCTGCTAAAACTACCACTGCCAGTAGAGCTAAATTTGAGATAGTAAAAATCAACAATGTGATAAAACACATCACAGTTTAAATTAAATATAGCATATAGTGAAAATCACTTTACGATCAGAATTAATTTACCATTTTACAGCCATAATTATTTCTCCTCATTAAATCTTTGCAAACAGATTAGATAATAAAACATAAAACATTAATCAGGAGGAAAAATCAGAACACTTTTTAAAGTTTTCATTATTCTGACCAACAGCTATTATTAGTCAATATTGGAAAGTTAAATCACTTTCAGACAAATCACTTGTTTCTATGATGCAAACACTCCACTAACCCTTTCAACCATCTTTCAACAACTTTATAAATTCCCTTTTTCAAATAAAAATCTGATATCTTCAGACATAGTATGCATTCTTTGTAATGTTTATTAGAATCTCCCGTTTTATTCCACTTAAATTAGAAATTGTTTGGCCCCAAGACATATTTGTCACACATCACTGTATAGTTGGCAACCCTTATTTGACTGCTCCTATCTCCTTACCCCTGGTGGCTGTTTCTTACCCCTGATGTCCTTGGTGTCACTCAGGCCTTTCACCTTGGCCTGCAATACGTGCATTTACCGCTTCTTACCACTCCACTGCTAGCCAGTACGGTGACTTTACCTTTATTATGAAAATGTGCCTTTCCTCAAAGCAGTTTTTGGTTTTGTGAGGAAACTTTTCCACTAGCTGTATGTATCTAGGATGAATACAGTGGGAATGGCATCCCCCGAAGTTGTAAAAGGTACGTCATTCATGCACTAAGTTCATTAATATCTTTCTGGGATTCCCCATTTGACAGCGATACCACACACCCACACACTCTTATACCCAGTTTACTCACACCTTCCCCCTCTGTCTCCTCTTTGAGTCTTGTTAGGGATGTGGCTATTTAGCTTCAAAAGATCTCTAGTTTTATAACTATTTTTTTTTCTATATAAGTCCTGTTCAGTATCAGAAAAAGGGCTAATTGTCCAATGCCTTTCTAAAGTCTTTATAATAAAACATGATCTCCATTTTCTCTTTACTGGAAAGCAATCACCAGTCTCCTTTTGGTATCAGTCTTGAAGACTGATTATCAGTCTTGAAGATTCTAATTTTTAATTATCAGTCTTGAAGATTCTACTGCCTTTTTTTTTTTTTTCCCTTTTGGCTTCAAACATATTCAAGAATAAAACTTGATAGAACAAATGTGTTTTTAATTTTGTGTGTGTGTGTGACAAAGAGAGACACAGCAAGAGAGGGAACAGAAGGGAGGGGAGTGGGAGAAGGAGAAGCAGGTTTCCCACTGAGCAGGGAGCCCAGTGCGGGTCTCAGTCCCAGGACCTGGGATCATGACCTGAGTTGAAGGCAGCCCCTTAACAACTGAGCCACGCAGGCACCACTAGAACAAATATTTTTAATGAAAAATATTATTTTGGCTTCTTCTATGATCAAAATAACATATATCCTTCCTAGTTCTTAATCTAAGCTCTGTGGACAATACCACAATTTCTTCATCATACCCATTCACTATTCAGTCTCTAGCATGGGGGAAAAAAAAAACTAGATAAAGAACCAAATTAAGAGATCATAACCTTTGAGTAACTAGAATATTTAGAAGAATAATGTAGTTCAGGTTTTGGGTTATCATAAATATATAGTTAATAAATAAATTATTTATAGAAAAATAAATTTAATGAGTTACTAATTTTTATATATCTTTATTTAACTTGTTATGGCATCCTTACTTCTTATTTCCTGGATTTATCATTTTTGTTCTTCCTCTTAGAAAACGTGCTCTGATCCTTTCCTTCTCTGAATCTCCATTGTATTTGTACTTCTCTTTATGATAACCAGAACACTCCGATTGCATTTAATGTTTTTATTATTATTTTTAAAATATTACTTATTTAGTTTTTATTTAGACAGTGAGCAAGTGAACTGGTGGAGAGGGGCAGAAGGAGAAAGAGAATCTTAAGCAGGTTTCATACCCAGCATGGACCCTGATGCAGGCCTCCATCTCATGACCTTGAGACAATGACCTGAACCAAAATCAAGAGTTGGTCACTTAACCGACTGAGCCACTCAGATTTGGAGCCCATTCCAATCATATTTAAATATCTTTATAATTTTCTTATTTTATTTACATACTATTAGAATGAACTACATTTATGTTGCCATTGACAACTACATACAGTCAATGCTCAATTTATTTGTATATACATGTACTTCACTGAATTAATCAAAATTTAAAGGGTTGTATTAATTCTTCCTGTTCTTTAAATAGACAAAGGATGTAGTATATATGCACAAATTCAGGGTATGTATTTAAAAAAAAGCAAAGCTTGTTATTTATAATTTGAGGTTTTGAATGATTAAATATAATCAGTAAAATCAGTGAAACGCTGCAACATATTCTTACATTAAGGGCTCTTGTTAAGTGATTGGGGTAATAGATTTATGAGACAAAATTTTATATAACAAGATAGGCTTCTGATATAAACTGCAAACGGATACAAAATTTAAAAAATAGCAAGTATCTCCATATCTAAGCCCCAGTTCCTATAATTGCATTACACCAAATGGAAATATGGATGTCTATATTTATTTAAGAGTCAGAAATAATACATGTTCTCACTTGATAGTTTTCATAATAATTCATCTGTCTTCCTATCTCTAGAGAACTATCAATTTAACATGAAGAATAAATATAGAAAAGTTTTAATAACAGAGAAACTTGGTGCTAAGACACCTTAGTAGACATCTGGATATCATATTTAAGATACATATTGCATTGTATGTAACACTTTGAACAAAAGAACGTTCATGTTACCGAATTCAAATATTGCAGCTCCCTGTGTGGTGTTTCGAGCCTAATTCAACTCTATTTGACAAGAAAATCTGTCAAAATAGCCTAAGAAGGGACGCCTGGGTGGCTCAGTTGGTTAAGCAGCTGCCTTCAGCTCAGGTCATGATCCTGGCGTCCTGGGATCGAGTCCCGCATCCGACGGCTCCTTGCTCGGCGGGGAGCCTGCTCCTCCCTCTTCCTCTGCCTGCCATTCTGTCTGCCTGTGCTCGCTCTCTGCCCCTCTCTCCCTCTGATAAATAAATAAAATCTTTAAAAAAAAAAATAGCCTAAGAATGTGTGTTTTAATAAACTTTACAGGTAATTCATATATCAAAGAATTTTTACATCAAAATTGTAAAAACCCAATTTACATGACATAAAATGTATACATTTTAGGTCTAAATTCACCTGTGAAGGATAGTTGGGTTGTTACCAATTGGAAGTTATTATGAATCAAGCTTTGATGAGCATCAGTATATGATTTTGTGTAGACATATCTGTTTTTTTAAAGATTTTATTTATTTATTTGACAGAGAGAGAGAGTGAGAGCAGGAACACAAGCAGGAGTGGGGTTGGGGGGAGATGGAGAAGCAGGCTTCCCCCAGAGCACCAAGCCCTATGAGGGACTTGATTCCAGGACCCTGGGATCATGACCTGAGCCAAAGGCGGACACCCAATGACTCAGCCACCCAGGTGCCCCTAGACATATCTTGTCATATCTTTTTGTTCAATACCTGGGAGAGGAACTTAGCAGCATATGATAAATACATGCTAACTGAATAAGAACTACCAAAGAATTTCCAAAAATAACTTTGCCTTACTGTATTACCACCTGCTGTGTGAAGTTCCAGTTGCTCTACATACTTTACAACACTTGACATAACCACACTTTTAGTGTAGGGTGTTTTCAGTGCATGTAAATTGTCTTTGTCCATTCAGGCTGCTAAAATAAAAATATCCAAGTGCTATGGTGAGTGCTGTGAAATATGTAAGCATGATGATTCATAGATCTGTACCCCTGGGGCAAATAATACATCATATGTTACTAAAAATAATTTTAAAAATTAAAAAAGTAAACAAAACAGGGCACCTGGGTAGCTCAGTTGGTTGAGCGGCTGCCTTTAGCTCAGGTGATGATCCCAGGGTCCTGGGATTGAGTCCTGCATCAGGCTTCCTGCTCAGCGGGGACCCTGCTTCTCTCTCTCCCTCTGCCTGCTGTTCTGCTTACTTGTGCCCTCTCTCTATCGCGCTGTCAAATAAATAAATAAAATCTTTAAAAACAAATAAATAAACAAAACAAAAAAATAAAATAAAAATACTATAGACTGGGTGGCTCAAGCAACTAATACTTATTTGTCACAGTTCTGGAGGATGGGAGTACAAAATCAAAGTGCTGACACATTCCGTGTCTGGTCAAAGTCCACTTCCTATTTCTTTGACCACCTTTTCCCACTTACACAGAAGAAAAAGGGGGAGAGAGCTCTCTAGATATTCTTTTGTAAGGGGACTGAACCTATTCACAAGGGCTCCACCCTCATGATCTAATCAGCTCCCAAAGGCATCACCTCTAATAACATTACATTTGGGGTTAGCATTTAGATACATAAAATTTGGGTGGATACAAACATTCATCTCATAATGTATTCATACCTTTTCTCAACTTAATTTTTTTTAAGATTGTATTTATTTATTTGATAGACAGAGATCACAAGTAGGCAGAGAGGCAGGCAGAGAGAGAGGGGAAAGCAAGCTCCAGGCTGAGCAGAGAGCCCGATGCAGGGCTCAAACCCAAGACCCTGGGAACATGACCTGAGCCGAAGGCAGAAGCTTTAACCCACTGAGCCACCCAGGCACCCCCCTCAGTATGTTTCTTATAGTTAAGAGTCTCTCATGGGTTTCTCCCTCTTTGATGACTTTTCATAGACTTCTGGAAAGGTTCTCTTTGCTTTATTTTCTAGAAGAATTTGTGTAGAATCAATTTATTTCTTCCTTACGTGTTTGGAGAATTCACCACTGAAGCCATTTTGGCCTGACATTTTTGGGGAAGGTTTTAATTACAAAGTCAACTTATTTAATGAATTTAGAATTTTTATTTTTCTTGGATTAATTTTATTTTTTAATAAATAAAATTATTTATTAATAATTATTTATTTTATTAAAATAAATAAATTTGCTCTCATTTCATCAGAGCACTCAAGTTAATTGGCATAAGACTTCACAGTACTCCGTAATACTTACATTTGAATATCACTATCACACAATATCACACATCACTATCATTGAAATCTCTTTTATCATTCCTGATATTGATAATTAATCTTTCTTCTTTTTCCTATCTCTTTAGGTAGAGGATGGTCAATTTTACTACTATTTTCTAATAACTGACCTTTGCTTCATTGTTTTTCTTTATGCCTTTTTCCCTCCCATGTTCTCTTCCACTCTCTTCACCTCTTATATTTAAAATGTCCTTTCACTCTGCAGCCTACACTTTAGGAATGTTCAATAATTAAATTCTATTAAAACTATCATTTGAGGGGCGCCTGGGTGGCTCAGTGGGTTAAGCCTCTGCCTTCAGCTCAGGTCATGATCCCGAGGTGCGGGATCGAGCCCCGCGTCGGGCTCTCTGCTCAGCAGGGAGCCTGCTTCCTCCTCTCTCTCTGCCTGCCTCTCTGCCTGCTTGTGATCTCCCTCTCTGTCCAATAATAAATAAAAGAAAAAGAAAAAGAAAAAGAAAAACTATCATTTGAAATTTTATTTCAGATTTAAGTATTTATCTTTCAGAGCCCACTGTGGTAAATTTTTATGATTTCTATTTTTCTCATTATTATGTTCATATTGTTTTTAGTTCTGAAGTGTTTATAACACCTATCCTAAATTTTTTTCTACGAATTCCATCGTTTCTGTCATTTCTGCTTATATCGATTGATTTTGCTCCTGGGAATGTGCTACCTTTTTTATCATATGTCAGTAATTGTGTATATTATAGTGATTATTGGATATTTTGTCTCATTTTCTTGTTTTTTACAATTTTATTTGACAGAGAGAGATCACAAGTAGGCAGAGAGGCAGGCAGAAAGAGAGAGAGAGAGAGAGAGAGGCAGGCTCCCTGCTGAGCAGAGAGCCCAATGCAGGACTCGATCCCAGGACCCTGACTTATTTTCAACAATACTATTTTTCTAGCAGGTATTTGTTTTTACTTGGAGATCAAGTCAATTTTTGTAGGACTAGAGTAACCTTCACTTTAAGCCTCATTTCCCTGTTGACCTAAGGAATAGTCTTTCTAAAATATCTACTAAGGGTGCTGGGTGGCTCAGTAGTTAAGTGTCTGCCTTTGGCTCAGGTCATAATCCTGGAGTCCTGGGATGGAGCCAGGCATGAGGCTCCCTGCTCAGCGGGAGGCCTGCTTCTCCCTTTCCCACCCCACCTGTTTGTGTTCCCTCTCTCTCTGTCAAATAAATAAATATATTTAAAATATGTGTGTGTGTGTGTGTGTGTGTGTGTGTGTGTGTGTGTGTGTATCTACTGAAGTCCCTAGGGGCTCAATAAAGTCAATGCACTCTATATGTTTGGATATTAGACATCCCCCTGTATTTTGCAAGCTGCCGCCATTGCTTAGTTCAGAGCTACCTGAAGTTCTTCATTCCCTGTTAGTTTTTAACTCCTTCTTGTGATGTCTCAGCCTACATATGAAAACTTAGTATTCAAGCAAGGAGTCAGCCAAGGCTCTTTATAGAGATTTCTGGAGCTCTTTTTCTACATTATGTTAAAATATAAAATTGTGGTACATTGAAAAAAAATATTAAGTTTTTTTGGAACAAACAACTATTTGAATCAGAAAGCACCAAACCAAAATGGCTACCAGTGTTTTGTGAGGAGGGGCTAGAACAGAGATATGTATAGAGAAGGCAGGGAAGCAAAGTAATTATTCAGCTGGCGGTAATTTAAATGTTTGCCTTATTTAGAAAAAAAAAATTAGTTATTTGGTTGCTATGATAGTTGTTCTTGCATTTCATTTTCTCAGAATCAAGAATATGGCTAACTACTCGGGATTAGTTATTCCTGAGTTTCGTTTTCTCAGATTGAAGAAAAACCTAGCTAACTGGTTTGTTTGTTTACATTAAACTACCAAAAGTTTCAGTGTTGCCCCAGTCTAATGACTCTATTGCTGACCTACTTTCACCGCAGACAACTCCTGTCAACTACTGTGCTCCCAAATTCTATCTGTCTCAGTTTCCGCAAGTACTGATCTGTGATTCCTTAATTCAATACGACCATCATGCTCTGCTTGGGTTTTTCTCCTCTAAAGACAGAGGGTGTCCTTAGTCAGACCTCATAGGCTGTGTATCATGTTATCTAATATCTGAAAACAGTTGTTTCTAGCATCCTGTCCTGATTTCTAGTTGTTAACAGTGGGAGGGCTATTCTGGTCCCATCACTTCCTTTATGGCTGAAAACAGAAGGTCCTGTTCACTGAACGTTGATAACCACTATTAACAATCAAACAAAAGAGAAAAAAGGTCCCAGTAACAAATTTGGTATTTTTATCCTACTTTTCCCAATTGTTCTGTCTTTGTAATTGCATTTAATATTCTAAACTATACTTTCCCTTTATTCACAGACTTTTTCTTTGTTTCCCATATTATAGCAGAAGGCCATGCTACAAACTCAGGTTAAATAATCTCTTGAATCCTTCTCTGACTCTAAAGCCTTTAACTTCCTAATCCATTAAGAATTTATTTTCTAGGGGTGCCTGGGTGGCTCAGTGTGTTAAGCTTCTGCCTTCGGCTCAGGTCATGGTCTCCTGGTCCTGGGATCCAGCCCCACATCAGACTCTGCTCAGCAGGGAGCCTGCTCCCCACCTCCACCCCTCTACCTGCCCTCTGCCTGCCTCTCTGCCAACTGTGATCTCTCTCTTAAAAAAAAAGAACTAATTTTCTAGATTGATTATTCTTAAATGTACTTTGATATTTTGATCAAAGCTTTAAATGGTTCCATATTTCTAATTTTAACAAGTTATATTTCTCTGCCTAACATTTAATGCTAATCAGATCTGGACTTCTATCTCTCTAAGATGACATTTCTCTGTTTACAGCATAGACCTTTGCCCAATATTTAGGTGGTAAGTTTATTACATCTCACTTTACTATTGTGGTTTTCCTTGTTGTCTGCTATTTTCCTTTAAATCTGGGGTTGCCAGATCAAGCTATTCAGTTATATTTGGTTTTCTTTTAAGATTTTATTTATTTGTCAATGAGAGACAGAGGGAGGAAACACACACACAAGCAGGGGGGCGCACAAGTAGGGGGAAGCAGCAGATAAAGAGAGAAGCAGGCTCCCCACTGAGCAAGCAGTCAGATGAAGGACTTTGATCCTAGAACCTGGGATCATGACCTGAGCTGAAGGCAGCCTTTTAACCAACTGAGTCACCCAGGTGTCCCTATTCAGTTATTTCTGAATTTTAGATAAAGAGTGGATGAATTTTAAGTATATACCAAATATTGTGTGGGACACACTGACACTAATAAATTATCCCTCGTTAATCAGAAATTTACATGTAACTTTTTTCTTCTAAATCTAGCAACCTTACTTAAATTGTATCTACTTTTGAGTTTAGGCTTATGTCATAGATCATGTGAAAACTTTCTGCCTCTTCCCTAATAATGACTTATTCATCTTTTCTGAATGTCTACCTACATTCTGTCTCATTTGATTTTATAGTTGATTGTAAACAAAATAGATAAGACATGCAACTTTAAATAAACATATTTTTAATTTGCATTAATTTCATTTCTACCTAAACGTAGACATTTCAACTTATATTTATTATAATTTGACCAATTGTAATATAGTATATTATCAATTACTTATTCATATTATTAGTGTGCTAATAAGTTATCTTACATATTGTTTTTCATTCTACTGCTAATAAGTACTTTCCAGGAGGAACATTGTCTGTGATCTAATGCTTCCAATTTGAAGAAATGATAAACGTTACACTTAAGCAAAACATGTTGGCAGAATACATTCCACTTGTAGAGAGTATGTGCCCAAACCTCCTTTCTGTACACTTATTTTCTACTTTAATCCCTTAGAAATGATCCTTTAACTCTATTTTTTATAACTTTTGTCTATTTATATAGAGAAAACAGGGCATCTATTGAAAAATATGCCTTATTATTTCAAAGCGCTTATTAAAATGTCATTGGCTTTGTACAGCTTCCATGAGAGTTGAAATCTATGCAGTGTCACCTAGAAGACCCACTGTGACTACCACCTGCTGCTCCAGCCACGTCTTCCACTCTTCTTTGCCCTAGAGTTTTTACCTTTTGTAACTGATCTGAATTGGGCACTGCCCTGAAAACATTTCTCTTAAAAAAAAAAAAAAAATCCATTTTACGTAATGAGAAGAAATGAAATAAAGAGAAAGGTTGGAACTTGATATTCATGTAGATTCAGTGCTTTAGTCACTTTTACTAAAAATAGTATGCCGAGAAAATATTGTGGGTGGAAAAAGTCGTAGACATTGTAAGTACAAAACAGTCTTGCTTTAATGAGCAATGTATATAAATCTTTGTAACAAATCATTTAATTCTCAGTTACTTAGTGAGAGGTGCTTCTTGAGAATATATTCATTATATATTTATTAGAATTATTTATTAGAATTTGAACTTCCTGAAAATAAAAGATAAAAATTTACACCATTTCCCATTTTCAACAATCTGAAATGAAATACTTATATCTTGAAATATAAAATTGTTTTTCCAAAAGAAAGGGACATTTTGAATGAAATAACTTTTCCTGATGATGAATCTTTATTTTTTTTTAATTTTTTATTATATACAGTTAGCCACTTATGGTACATCATTAGTTTCTGATGTAGTGTTAGGTGATTCATTAGTTGCATTTAACACCCAATGCTCATCACAACATGTGCCCTTCTTAACGACCATCACCACCTACCCCATTCTCCCACCCCTCACGCCTCTAAAACTCTCATATTGTTTCCTGGGTCTCTCATAGTTCATATCCCTCTCTGACTTCTCCCCATTCAGTTTTCCCTCTCTTCCCCTATGGTCCTCCATGTTAGTCCTTATGCTTCACATATAAGTGAAACCATATGATAATTGTCTTTCTCTGCTTGACTTATTTCACTTAGCATAATCCCCTCCAGTTCCATCCATGTTAATGCAAATGGTGGTGGTCATCCTTTCTGATGGCTGCGTAATATTCTCTCGTATATATGTACCATGTCTCCTTTATACATTCATCTGCTGAAAGGCATCTCAACACATGAAAAAAATCTTCAAAATCACTAGCCATCGGGGAAATACTAATCAAAAGCAGAATGAGATGCCACCTTATACCATTCAGAATGGCAAAAATTAACAAAACAGGAAACAAGCCAACAATAAGTGTTGGCGAGATTGTAGAGAAAGGGTAACCCTCTTACATTGTTTGTGGGAATGCAAGCTGGTACAGCCACTCTGGAAATCAGTATGGAGGTTTCCTCAAGTTGGTAAAAATAGAGCTACCTTATGACCCAGCAATCGCACCACTAGGTATTTAACCCAAAGATACAGATGTAGTGAACATCGCAACATTCATAGAGGCAATAATGAATCCTTTTAAATGATCAAACCCATAAATTAAAATAAAAATGAAACCAAGTCAATAAAAATAAATGTTTTCTTAATGATCTTGCATGAGCTTTCCAAGTTAGTTACTCAATTTTATCTTTCTTAAATATATTTTTCTTAGATATTAAGGTTCTAGATGTATATGTGAATATTGCCTTCATGTTTACTAAATTATAAATATTTGAAAAAATACATGGAATTTTATGAATTATCTTAGAGATGTAGGAAAAGAAATAGTAGTCTTTGCCTAGTCAGAAATACTCTTGGAACCCATATTCTGGGTAGATTTTCTGTCCCAGATATCTTTAAATACTATTCCAGCTATACAGAAAACCTGATCACTTGTCTTCCTGAACTTATGATTGACAGAGTTGTATTTGAATGCAGCTTTACCTAGTGTCAAAGACAAGCTAATGCTCTTAACATACCACCTGTCCAAATCCCATGTATTAAAATCTAAAAAGGAAACACCTGGAATTTCATGTTAGGCATCTAGATAAATATCAGATTCTTAAATTCAACTTGATATAAACTAATTTTTTCTGCTACCTGTTAGTATCAACTAAAAAACTCTTTTGAATCTTCTCTTATGCTGTTTCAGCATTTTTCTCATATAAAGAAATCTCTTTTCACCCAAACTTTATTCCATTTTAGAATGATCAAGTCTGGGAAATAAATGTTGTTTATATAACTCAGCCCTCCATTATGATGAATTCCCATCAGCAATTTTCAAAAGCTATCTTCATTTACTCTTCCAAGTGCTTCTAAAACCTCTAAAATGGTCATTTATTTCCCTAGTCACTAACAGTAATCTAGGCAATGTATCTTTTCCAACTGCCAATAATACTGATTTATATGTTCTCTTTGGAGTTTTCCTTGTTACAATCAAATGGCAATTTTATTTCACTGAACAGTAACTTGCTGAAAATTAATAGAATTTGTTTACACTTAGCCATGTAGCATATTACATACTTTAGGCAAGAATGTGTTTGGAAGGAGAAAAATACATTTTACTTACAAACCTGCATTCAGACAGAGTCAGTTTATGATACTAATACTATCACCCCAAATAAGTTGAAAATCAAATTGGCCTGATTAGTATGGAAATAAGACTCATTAGTTTGACAAGTAGGTATCTATGTGGTTGTCCGTGCAGTTTTTTATTTTTTTATTATTTTTTTAAGATTTTATTTGTTTATTTGACAGACAGAGATCACAAGTAGGCAGAGAGGCAGGCAGAGAGAGAGGGGGAAGCAGGCTCCCTGCTGAGCAGAGAGCCCAATGCGGGACTTGATCCCAGGACCCTGAGATCATGACCTGAGTCGAAGGCAGCGGCTTAACCCACTGAGCCACCCAGGCACCCCCATGCATTTTTTAAAATGTGAAATGATGTGTCTACAATAAGCTCCATGTCATAATTATCTTACAATAATGTATATGAATCATTAAAATTGGAAGTGAATAATCCATATTTATAACTACTTAGAATTTTGTGTATCTATTTAGAGTACTTATAAGTAGGTACCTCCCCCAATGAACTGGACAAATCTAGAAATAATCTGATGAGAAATAATTTCCCCTAAATAATTTCTAAATTCAATAAGATTTCATATGACAGAAAATGTATATATTTTGGACTCAATGCCTGGTAAGTTGTTAATGGCGTTGAGAGAGATCCTTACTGCAATTCAGCTAAATTTTGGTACTTAAAATAATTATTCCCTCACAGTGAAATATGTGTGGGGTAGAGAAGAAGTATAGTTCTTTAAAAAATCAGATAGTAAAAGTTTCAGTAATATAAAAGAATATTTCTCTTTTGAGTGAGAGATTAATTTACAATTGTGGAAAATGAGTTAGATTTTCAAAGTTATTGCTTTCTATAGAATACAATTAAAGTCAAGTATAACGAATCCATATATACATAATATATAATCCACATATAATATATATAGCCATATATAATTTTGAAAATAATTTTTGTGTTGACTAATTCATACCACCAATTTTTTCAAATGCTTGATCTGTTTTCATTAAGCTGTGTTAAAGTGTTTTATTCCTTCGAGTAAGACATGATTTCATAAGACTCCAAAATGATTTTGTTGTTGTTGCTGTTGTGGTGGTGGTGGTGGTGGTGATGGTGGTGGTTTTACTTTTATTTGCCTTATCAGAGCTCATCTAGTGTGCATTTGCAATCAGAGAATATAACGGACAAGAGGTCACCAAAAGCAAATCTCCTGCCATCCCTCCCACTTTGTCATCTAACCAAGCAAATGTCTCCTGGTCGCTTGCAAATGAATACCATGGGCCATGCCACCGTATTGGATTTTACGTCAGGTCATGCAGGGCTGGTAACGGACTCTGAGCAGTACACTCTTCCTGACATTACAGAGAATGGAGCTTCGAATCATTAAATTAGTTTCTTGCCGTCCAAACCCACCTTAAATGACACTTGTTTTTTCAGTCTTTAAATGATGGATAGTCTAGTATTTTATAATCCTCAGAAGTCCTCTAGCTGACTACAGGTACTAGAGTAACACTTTTTTTTCCCTTAAAAAACATTGAATGTGTAACACTGGAAAACTACGTGTCACATACATGTCAGAACACTGGATTTAAGAAGCTCACTATGAAAACAGCTACTATTTATTCAACGTACTAAATACAGATATTTATATTGTATATGTTCTATATTGTAGGCATATCATAAAAAATCTAAGATGCTTTAATTTTTAATTATAAAAATAATTTTCAAAATAAACAAAAATGATAAAACAATAAATAATAAATAAAGGATAATACAGCAACAGTCTAGTATACCAATGTCTAGATTTAATAATTGTTAATTATTCAATTTTGTTGTATTTTCTTCATCAGCATATATTCAAAAATAAATACTGAAGAACTAAAACCTAGAGTTATTTACAAATGTTGTTACACTTTATCCTTATAAATATACTCAAATAATGAGAAATATTTTTTATATTTTATCACAATTCAATGATCATATTGATGAAATAAATACTATATCATGTATATTTCATTTCTATTTTTCCTAATGTTTCCCCCAAATGCTGTTTTTCCCCAAACAAGTTATATAAACAATGCCCATTCATTTCATTTCATTTAGTATAGTTCCTGTTTCATCCCCCCCCCCCCCATATTGGCTATGTGGAAGATGAGAACATATGCCTGGAAAAGTTAGATTCAGATTAAATATTTAAACTTCAAGAGGCACATAATGCTATTTTGTTTCTCCCATTGCATTGTGACCATATTTTGTTGACAAATTATATGGGAACTTGAAACCTGTGACTGTTCAGTTAACCAACACATTTCACCTATTGGGTTTTGCACTGATGGTTCTCTGAATCAGTGATTTCATTAGATGTCATTGGCTATTTTTAAATTCTATGATTTCTTTTACTTTTATCGACTAACATTATTGTCATGAGGGTGTGAATTCCTAACCATCTGGAGTTATTTGTTGAATGAAGCACACTTCCTAATGAAATGCAATGAGATTACCTCTGTATTTAATACTGATTTTCAGAGTAAGAAACTGACGTATCAATGACATCTAATTGTAATAAAAACTTTTTAGATTTAGTTTTTGTCTTTTTTTAAAATTTGAGACTCCTTGTGCAGTCAGAGATTTTTGTTTATTCAGTTTGTTCCAGTTAATTAAATCATTAATATTTTTGATGCTACAATTTTCACAAATTTAACAAGTACAAGAATCTTCAGGCTGACTTCTATATCCATATGAATGAGTCTATTAGTTTTAGAATTCTATAGTTCTGGTGCATCATAAAGTTTATGCTCACCTTTCACATTACTTGAGCTAAGTGTAGCATCAGCCATTATCCATACATTTTAATGGGAAACCCAAAGCTTGTGGATAGATCATTGTCACTGGGATATCAGTGTTTTTAAATATTTTTAGGAGAAAGACATAAAATAAATATTGATAAAATTGAATTCATTCTAATATTTCCAATTTCCAATGTATACATAAAGCATTGCAGACCTTTAATATAACTAAATTCATTTTAACTTTTAAATTTTCGATCTCATTTCAAATCTTGGTTACTTAATTTTAACATTAGCTTTTACCTGAATATATGTCAAATAATTATTTCTATAGCATTAAAAATCACTGGATATGATTTAAGATATTATTTGTAGCTCTTGTCCAGTGAAGAATAGTAATATAATAGTCTTTTCAATAGATAGATAGACTGACACACATACACAAACAAACACCTGACATTATATATATATAGTATTTTAAAAATATGTTTGTAGAAATATTTATTGCTTTAAATGCACTGGAAGTCAGTATAAACTGGATTCTATTAAAAGTTAAGAATACTGTTTTGGGCATGATATTTATTGGTAGGAATGCCATAAGAAAGTGTTGCAGAATTGGTGGCTCAAACAACAGAAATTTATTTTCTCACAGTTCTAGAAACTGGAAATCCAAGATTCAGGTGTTGGCAGGTTCAGTTTCTGCGGGGTTGCTCTGTCTCTTTGGTTTGCAGATGACGGTCTCCGGCTGTGTCCTCACATGGACTTTCATTTGAAAGTGTGTATCTCTTTCTCATCACATGAGGACACCCATCATATTGGATAGAGCCCATCTACATAGGATCTCATTCAAAATTAATTACTTCTGTAAAGGCTTTATCTTCAAATATGGTTATATTCTGTGGTAATGGGGTTTAGGACCTCAGTATACGAATTTGGAGAAAATGTAGAAGTGTATAATCTTACATCTCAGGCTGATTTCATGGTTGTTCTGGTAGATGATTAGCTCACTTTGGGCGATCGGTTGAAACAAGGTGTCTTACTTCTCCACCACCTTGCCCCTCCTCACAACAAGCGTGCTGAACTACATAGTGAGAAATTTGCTGTGTATAGTTCAGGAGGCTGCAGTTCATATTCTGGCTCTGGCATTTTGTGGCCTGTAGTTCAAGGAATTCAGGAAATTCAATTCATGAAATTTAATTCTTAACCCAGATTTTATTCATGTCTAATGGAAGGGGTAAGATAGAATCAAATGGATTGTTCTGAAAATCAGAGATAATATTTGTGAGGTGCCGGACCCACAGAAGGTCAATAAATATGCCCTCTTTTTGCAAAAATTAATGTTCTCTTTATTTCATGGAAAAAGCAAACTCGACAATATTTGTATTTCATCATAAGTTTTGAGAAATGTATCTAATTAGATCAAAATGTTAATGTCTGTGTGTTTATGTCGAACCCTGAATCTTCTCTGGAACATCACAACTGACATTCCAGTTTCTGACACATCGGTCCCCTCAAATCCGGGCTTTCACAGCCACTGCTTTCACTCCAAGCTTGTCATGCAGCTGTTGCCTTTTCTGTTTTTGATTTGTTATAAAAAATTTGATGCAAAAGTTGGGTATTCATCATTTCGGATGGCTGAGTAACATTCCATTGTATATATGGACCCCATCATCAACATGGATGGGACTGGAGGAGATTATGCTGAGTGACATAAGTCAAGCAGAAAAAGTCAATTATCAAAAGGTTTCACTAATTTATGGAACCTAAAAATATAGGACTCCAAATGTAGGACATTAGGAGCAGGGAAAAATGAAGGGGGGAAGTCAGAGGGGGAGGCAAACCATAAGAGACTGTGGACTCCAGGAAACAAACTGAGGGTTTTAGAGGGAAGTGAGTGGGGGGAGAGTTAGCCTGATGATGGCTGTTAAGGAGGCCACGGATTTCATGGAGCACTGGGTGTTATACGTAAACAATGAAATCTTGGAACATTGCATCAAAATCTAATGATGTACTGTATAATACACAAATTTTGAGAAGTTCTATGTTGATAAGAACATACATGTCTTTAATATGAGGTTGGACACATCATATTAAATTAGTGGTTTATTTCACCATCATATATAAATGACAAACAATAAGATTTTTTTAAGTGTAATGTTTTTACAATAATTTTAAAAGGCTCTTATCCTTGTTTAAACTTTTTGCAATAATAACAAACCTAAGATAATCTTTAATATTGATGCATGGAATTATTTTCTCATTGGAATAAATTTGTGACAGTGTTTTATACAAATTGAATTAAGTATGTTTTCTGAATTATTAACATAAAAATACTTGCAGGGAAGTAGATATCATAAGCAAAAAGCAGGAAATAGCTTTCAGTAGCTAGCATCTATACTTCAAATTTAGTGAAGGCAGAATGACAATTCTTAATTTTAAAATGGTCAAAAAACTGTACATAGCCTGATGTCAGATTGGTTTATTCATATAATCTGAATAAAAGCCTGTATTTAACTTTCTTTAGCTGTAATCCATTCATTTTTGAATTTATGACAGGTCTCAGGGAAACGGACCCGCAACTGAATTAGCCTTTTGGTCTTCTCATTACACAGGAATGCCACCTAGTGTCAAAACAGTAACTGCATCCGTTCTCTCTGTCCTCTGGAATATGCCTGATTGCTTAATGGGGGGGAAATCATACACTTCACACCATTTCTTTATGAAATACACTTTAAAGAAATATATCACAGTGAATATATGGGGACCGCCTATATATAAATTAATAACATGAATAATGTAGTGCAAGTAGGCTTTAGCTAGTCTTGGTTTTACTGTTTATAGACTGAAAAACAAATTTAATAAATGCAAATAAAAAAATGATAAAATAATAAGATAAAATAAAATAAAATAAACCAAGCCATTCTTTATAAGGAATTGTGTTAAGGATAAAAGTTTGCAAAGGTAATTACTACCCTGTAAGCTCAATGTTACATCGATTTATGCTTTAATTTTAAGTTAAATAACAATTCAGGAATGCATACAAAATGTATTTTTGTTATTGTTCATAATTAATCGGCTATTGTCAATATGTTTTGAAAATGGGGAAAGCACTAAATCTAGTTAAAATATTATCTGAAATTATAGTAGTTTTACCTATTACTATTACATTTATTACTAAAATGATAATTCATTTATAATTTTTAATACAAACTTCTTATGCTTTGCTAGTTTGCTATCAGAATTTCACTTAAACTGAGTGCCAAATGAAAATAAAAAGCAAGTTTGTTAAATTGGTTTATTAGTTTCTTCTTTTGTAGCTGACTTTTATTATAAGTGCAAGAATCTGCAGACACTTCATTTTCCTCTCTGGGAAGCCAGTTTTACAAGTGCAGTGAAGTATTGCTTCATTAATTAATTTTCTATCATGTAGAACCATGTTTTACAAATGGTAGCAGGTACTGGAGCTGAATTTGGTAATAAAAGGCAGGAGATAAAGGTGCAGATGGAGGGGGACTTGGATGAAGAGTGGAAATTGTATAAGGCAAGGAAAGAGACAGTAGATAGTGGGGTGATTCAATTCAGCAGCCACTGGCTTGTTTTTCATATATTATCATAGACCATCAGTGCAGGCCTGAGCAAAGACTTCTTACTTTATTTTTTTTTTCATTTTTTTTTAATTTTTAAAAATATTTTATTTATTTATTTGACAAACAGAGATCACAAGTAGGCAGAGAGGCAGGCAGAGAGAGAGGAGGAAGCAGGGTCCCTGCTGAGCAGAGAGCCCGATGTGGGGCTCGATCCCGGGACCCTGGGACCATCACCCGAGCTGAAGGCAGAGGCTTTAACCCACCAAGACACCCAGGCACCACCAGAAAGACTTCTTTCTTTAGTTTTAACATTGGGCCACTGCAAAAAAAGAACAGCCTCCAGTACTGGCACCTATGAGGCCCTAGTCCACAGCTAAGACCAGCTGGAGACTGCCTCTCATCCTAACTTAGACTGACATTCATATACAGCCACCAGTTCTGACATAAATGCATCGGAAATAGTGTGAGGCAGAATTAAAAGTCTGTTGTGAGGTCAGGCATATCGGGTTGTTATCTGTGGATCTCCTGCGTTCCATGTGTAATATGGCATAATGATCAGATATGTCACAAAAAATACAGTGCCACTATAATTCTGTTACAGAGGAAAATTATATTACAGTGAGGAATTCCAAGTGAATTTATGTATTAATAAGAGACAAAAACCAGGATTCCAGCCTAGTTCTGAGTGGTTTTAAAATCCACCTTTTGGCTCTGTAACACAAAGCATCTGTCAGGCAAGTTCCGTTATACATTTGAGAAAATCACCTTGTTACCCTTGTTAGTAATATGAGACAGTGATATTATCTGTGAGGTTAAAAACTGTGGACACGGAATAGAAAATATATGATATGATTCATTTCTTCAAATTATTAACAGTTCAGTGGAGAGGTGAATGATTTGAATATGGTGTTACTAAAGCATTAGAACTATTGTGGTAGAAATGTCTAAGGTTCATGGTGGAGAGTAGGTCAACAATAACACTGGAAGTGGCAGCAGAATGTATTAACGGGGCAGATAATAAATGAATGAAGTCATGAAGGATCAGTAGGTGTTTGCATGGGGGAAACGAGTAAGGGAAGACCACTGCATACTTCCAAGGAGGAAGCAGTATGAAATTGAGGCATACATTAGCTTGATATATTCAGGATATTACAAATAGTTTGTTAGGCTTGTAAGGTTGTGAGGATTACATGAACTAATCCATGTAAAGCAGTTTGTACAATTCTTGTCCTGCTAAATAGCAAATATGCCACAAATGTTAGTAATGCTCTATAATAATAGGCTGTTGTGGGAAAACACCATAACAGGAGACAAACCAGCCACTAAGTGAGAGAATGATCCCTAAGTACCTATTATAGACCATGGTAAATTCTCTCTCTCTCTCTCTCTCTCTCTCCCTGTCAATAAAAGTCACAGAAGTATTCTAAGTTGGGAGTGTGAGGATGAATTTTGAACATTAGATTGACCACCCCATTAGCTAAATCATGGAGAACTGATGAGAAAACGATGTGATGAAAATTAGGAAAAGGATGCTTAAGGCAATAGCACAAGCAACAGCAGGAGAGAGAGAAACTTGTAATTGAAACTTTACACAACAGTGTGGATGGGATTTTGCCAATGAGAAGACAGAGGGGAGTCAAGGATGTCTTCCCAATTACTGACCTGGTTGCTCCAGTGATGGTGTGTCCATAAATTCAGAGCCAAAGCAACATTGCTAATGAGACACTTACTTCAATATAGTACCATGAACTCGATACTCAACAAAAATGTCATCCCCCCCCCCCAACCAGCGTAAGCACTTTGTCAGTTCCAGTTTTTCAAAAATGCCAACTCTTGCAGGTTAACTTCTCATGAAAGTAGATGGCATGACAGAGAAGAATGTGCTAGAATTTCATTAGGGAGGATGCTTGGGATTTGTGGAAGAACAGGAAAGGAAGAGCATTTGGAGAGAGACCAAAGTACGTGATGCAATTTAATAAAAGCTTCACCTACGTATGTGGATCTCTGAAGCCAAGAGAACTCGGGTTTTCACTCATTCTGGCACTTCTGTGATCCTTTTCTCATTATATTGATTGGACAATAGATTTGGGCTGCACCAGAAAGGTCCTTCACTACACAGAAGGTAACTTCTTTAGACTTGGCACCTCCCTAAGAGAGCAGGTAGGTGACGGATGTCGGCCGCCAGCATCCATCCCTGTGCGACTAATTGAGAACCCTCCCTATCTGCCACACTTACAGTACATTCCCTCTTCAGCTTTTAAGAACTACCTCATGTTTAACTATAGCTCAAGAAGAAAACTTAATTTTTCCAATGGTGTTGCTGCCTCTTAATATTTGTCTTCTGTACTAGTGGTTCTTCACTGATTTTGAATATGATTCTTGAATAATAACGTATCTCAACTTACAACCTTGCAGTTCTTGCAATCGGCTCAGTTTCTTTTAAATACAACTGTGCTTAAGCAGCTCATAACAATTTTTAGGGCTTCTCTGGCCCACATTGGTTTTACTTCTCTTTAAGTTCTGTGAGACTTATACTGGGTACCATCAAGAGACTAGCTATGACAGAGGTAGCTAAGAGTGCTTGCACCAATGTCTAGATTTAAAGATTGGCTCTTCCATTACCATCCTATATTGATTTTCTACTCACTATGCCTTAGTTCATCTATTTTTAAAATAGGGATAATATTAGTACCTACTTCATAAGCTTGTCATGAAAGAATAGTGATGCCTCTTAGTAAGTACTCAGTAAATTTGAATTATTTTTATATGACTTCTTCCTAAATGGATGGATCAAGTTGACCTTTTTTACAGTTATATCCCCCAAACTAGCTTTTTTTTTTTTTTTTTTTTTTTTTTACTATCTTACCATGATTAGGAAATTGATATTGAGGCAATCCACTGACCTTAAGATTTCACCAGTGTTACATGCACTTATGTGTGTGCACACGTGTATGTGTTTCTAGATTCATGTAACCACCAAGACAATCCAGACATAGTTCATACCAAGAATCCATCATATGACTGGTTCATAACCACAGCCGAATTGTCCCCTGCAACTACTGGCATGTTCTCTATTTCTGTAATTTTGTCATTTCATGAATGTTATATAATTGGATTCATACAGTATGTAAACCTTTTAGATATTTTTCCCCATTCCAGATAATTCCCTTAAGAGCCATTTGGTCATTGAATGTATCAGCAGTCTGTTCCTTTTTATTGCTGATTGGTATGTATGAACCATAGTTTCTTGAACCATCGTTTGTTAGCTATTAAGAATAAAGCTGTTATGAAAACTCATGTGCAGTTTTTTCTCTTTTCTTACATTTACAGAGTTTTCTGTGGACATACATTTTCATTTTTCTTACATAAACTCCCACATTCAGTTGCTGAGTCACATGAGTGCATGGTAAGAAACTGCCAAACTACTTTTGAGAGTTTACTATTTCACATTTTCACTGTCCATATATGAAGGACTTAGTTTCTCTGCACACTTCCCAGTATATGGTATTTTTATTTTATTTTTTAATGTTAGCCTTTCTAATAGATGTGTGGTAGGTGGTTATAATTTGAACTTACCTTTTCCTGACAGCTAGTGATGTAATAAATTCTTTTAGCTGTTTCACTTGCTAAATTAACCATTATTTTACCAGCTATAAAGCATTGTATAATAATTATGCCAGTATGCTTATATTTATATCTATGCTTATATTTATATTTATATGCTTATATTTATATATTTTAGCTGTTTCACTTGCTAAATTAACCATTATTTTACCAGCTATAAAGCATTGTATAATAATTATGCCAGTATGCTTATATCTATGCCAGTATGCTTATATTTATATAATGAATAAACTGATATGTAAGGAAACCATGGCATGGCAGCAGTGTCTCCAATAATCAAAAGAGTTTTCTGTCAACTAGCACTAGATATGTATCATGAGTAAATAAATTAATAGTTTTAAACAAACAACAACAACAACAACAAAACAGCTTCCAAATAATAAAACAATGATAGAAGGTTTACACTACCTGAGTTCAAAACTTATTATGAAACTACGGTAAATAAGTTAATGTAGTATCAACATAATAAACATGTAGATCTATCTATGGAATAGAATACAGAAATAGATACACGTATATAGTTGATTGATTTTAAATAAGAATACCAATGCAATTCAATGGTGACTGCATGGTCTTTTCAACAAATAGCACTTGAACAATAGGATACCCTTATGTAAAATAAAACAAAACCAGAACCTCATTAACTAGCTAATATCAGTTTAAAAATTAACTAAAAATGGATTACACAATTGTAAAAGTTAAATCTATACAACCTCTAAAAGAAAACCTTAGTGAAAAATCTTTGTAATCTTGGGTTAGGTAAGGAGTTCTTCAATATGACAATAAAATAAAAATATTAATTTGTCTTAATCAAGATTTCTAACTTTTGCCCTTCAAAATACACCATTAAGGAATGAAAAAGCAAATCACAACCAAGGAGAAAACACTTTTTGAAGATGGACTGAGAAAGGAGTTATATCTAGAATATATAAAAATGCCTGAGGTCAATTAGAAAGATAAATGCCTCAATAAAAATAAAATCATACCAAAATTTGAATAGATCTTTTTCCAAAGAATGTCAACTAAGCCCATGAATCTAATGTACAATACAATGATCATAATTAACAATACTTTATTATATACTTATAAATTGCTAAAAGATTAATATCATAATGTGTTCTCTATAAAATAAGAAATGGTAATTATGCAAGGTGCTGGAGATATTAGCTAACAATTTGGTAGTAATAGTTTTCTAATACATAGTTGTATGAAATAATTAAATTCACACAATGTTGTATGTCAGTCATACCTCAATAAATCAGGAAAACCACAAGGATACTCAACACTATTGTGTATAAACATGCATTTACATTAAAACACTAATTCCACACCTACATATCTATTGAAGGAAATTAAAACATGACCAAACAAAAACACAATGTTCATAGCTACATTATTCATAATAAGCAAAAGCTGGAAACAAGCCAAATATCCATCAACTGGTTAAAGGATATACAAAGTGTAGTATATCTGTACAATGGGCTAGTACTCAGAGAAGAAAGGAATGAGCAACCAATTTTGCCATACCATGGGTGCATCTCAAAAACATCACACTAAGTGAGAGGATTCAGGCATAAAAAATAATGTATTACGTGATTCCGCATATATGGAATTCTTGGAAAGGTAAAAGCTATGTGAAAAGAAAGAGATCAGTTGTCTGTGTCAAGAGAGGGACCGGGATCAACTGTACATGGGCATGAAGAATGCTTTGGGGGATCGAGATGTTCTAGAACTAGACTGTGTTGATAGCTGCACAACTGTGCAAATTTGGCAAATTTAACCAGTTTCTACTCTTAAATGAGTGTGTTTTGAAATATTAGAAGTTTAACATGAAGAATGAATGTATGGATAGCGTGGTAATTTAGACAGTAAGAAAGGAGAATTGTGTCAAAAACTGTGGTTGCAGAGAGGTGGCTTAAAGCCAGGCAGAGAAACAGAAAAATTTGAGAAAAGTGTTTTTTCTTTGCTTATTTTTTGGGGGTAAAATAAGTGTAAAATAGAGTATTCCTATTACTGCATGGAGGTAACCCTATGCTTATTTCCTGAAATGCAACAAAGTCAGTACTGAACTAATGTAAGGACAAGATGATTAGCTAGGGATTTATAATATGCTCTTTAAAGATTGTAACTTTTCAGGGGCACTTGGGTGTCTCAGTTGGTTAGGCGTCTGCCTTCAGCTCAGGTCATGATCCATGGATCCTGGGATCAAGTCCCACATGGTGTTCTCTGCTCAGCGGGGAGCCTGCTTATCTGTCTCTGCTTGCCACCCACCCTGCTTGTGCTCTATCTCTGTCTGTCATATAAATAAAATTAAAAAAGAAAAAAAATAGTTACAACTTTTCTGGAACGGCTGGCTTATATTAGTTAGAGATGTATAAATCAATGCCTTGAACCTACTTTGACTGGTTGCACAGTGTACTGTGGTTACATAACCACTGGGTATAAAAGACCCTCTTAGAAACTTTTGCCTGAGGGTTCCTGAATCCAAGATTTCTCTTTCACACTGGAATTCATAATCCAGAGACAAAACGCTTTCTCTGAGGAAGAGAGATACCTGGGGAGCTGCAATGGAGATCCCTTTGTCCCCTGAAGCTTGACTAGCTTTCTTTCTCCCACTGTATCATGCACTGTATCTCACAGACTTTTGTGAGGACACTCTGAAGAATCTCATGAGCCTTTCAATTATTTGATCCTATGTAATCACTGCAGAGAAAAAATATTTGAGCTTGAGAAATTTTGCTTTTATTACATATAAATTTAAATCATATAATTTCAATGTTTTCTTTTGATCTTGTGTATAGACTAAACCACTCTACAGGGTACCTGAGTGGTTCACTCAGTTAAACATTGGCCTTTGGCTCAGGTCATGATCCCAGGGTCATGAGATCAAGTCCCATGTCTGGCTCCTGCTTAGTGGACAGTCTGCTTCTCTGCCCCTCCCCTGGCTCACTCTCTCTCTCTCTCTTTCTCATATAAATGAGTAAAATATTTTAAAAACATTAATTAATTAAACCACTTTATAGCAGTGGTTCTTAACAGGCATAAATCCATCCCCAGAAGATGTTTGGCCACATTTGAAGGTGTTTGGGGTTATCACAAATGAGAACGGGTGCTACTGGCATCTAATGAAAATAGATCAGAGGTGTTATTAAATACCCTACATTACATTACATTACCTTACATTACATGTTAGACAACCACTAACAACAATGTATTATCTTGATCAATAATGCCAAGGCTGCGAAAATCTGTTTTACAGAAAGTAAGTGTTCAATAGCCAAATGCTTAATACTATTGAGACAGGAAGCTTCATGATCTAGTATTTTAGCAGTGTGAGTGCAAGAAGTAGAGTGCAGCCAGTATAATTTCAAAACAACAAAAGATTTATTTCAAAATAATTCAAGTACTTTTCTTGTGTTTTTGTAACACTGGCCCACAAAAACACTATTTCAAATTGACTTTATTTTTACAGCTACTTATATACCAACTCAAGACTACTGTTTTTCTTCTCTCTACAAATATTTTTCAGCTTACACAAGAAAGTAGAAATTGGTTAAAAAAGATATTCAAAAAATCCCAAAATTTTGTTATCAGGCAACATAATTCTAAGTAACTCGTGTGTCAAAAAGGAACCTCGAAGTGAAAGAAAATTATTTTTAACTGAATAAAATGAAAATACAAGCTGTCACATTTAATGGATTCTTTCAGAGTAGGGGAGATAAGATGGCAGATTAGTAGGAGGACACTGTGCTTGTCCTGTTCCACAAACACAGCTAGATAACTATCAAAGCATTCTGAATATGCAAGAAAATGATCTGAGGATTGATAGAACAAAGGCATTACTAGAGAGAAAGAAGAGGCCACATCATGGAAGATAAGAGTGTAGAGGTATGGGGCGCCTGGGTGACTCAGTGGGTTAAAGCCTTTGCACTGGGCTCAGGTCATGATCTCAGGGTCCTAGGATCGAGCCCTGCATTGGGCTCTCTGCCTGGTGGGGAGCCTTTTTTCTCCTCTCCTTCCCTCTCTGCCTGCCTCTCTGCCTACTTGTGATCTCTGTCTGTCAAATAAATATATAAAATCTTAAAAAAAAAAAAAAAAAGAGTGTAGAGGTGTGATTTAGGGGAGAAAGCTGCAGAGGGGAGGAGCCCCTGGTCAAGGAGAGAGGTGTGAGAGAGAGGAAAACACAAGGGATCTCACAAGGAAAAAAAACTTCTGCAAGAACACTGAGAAGACAAGAGTGGATGATTTTTGTGAGTTTTTACTCCAGCTCAAAGACTGGAGTTTTAGAGATTCACAGGCTTATTAGTTATAGCCATTCTTTCTTTTGGGATGAATTCCTCCATGTTGGCATTTTGTCTAGGTCTCTGTCTTCTGTGTGTTAGGAAATTCTGTTAATGTTTCCTGCCATCCGGGGTGCCTGGATGGCTCAGTGGGTTAAAGCCTCTCCCTTCAACTCAGGTCATGATCTCCGGGTCCTGGGATAAAGCCCTGTATTGGGCTATCTGCTTGGCAGGGAGCCTGCTTCCCTTCCTCTCTCTCTGTGCCTACCTGTGATCTCTGTCTGTCAAATAAATAAATCAAATCTTTAAAAAAATAAGTTTCCTGCCATCCAAATCAAGAAGCACAGAGGAATCCTATCAAAATTCACAAAAGCCAGCCAACACCAAGACACATTGTAGTAATCCAGAAACAGTGACTGGATTACTACAGTACTGGAACAAGTAATACAATAACACTAAATCCACATCTATCAATAATTACTTTGAATGTAAATGGACTAAATGTTCCAATCAAAAGACATATAGTGTCAGAATGATTTAAAAAAAAAAGAAGACCATCTATATGTTGTCACAAGAGATTCATTTTAGACCTAAAGACAGCTGCAGATTGAAAGTGAGGGGATGGAGAACCATATATCATACTAATCAATATCAAAAAAGAAAAAAAGAAGAAGAAAAGCAGAGTAGCCGTAGCAATGCTTATATCAGATAAAGTATATTTTTAACCAAAGACTATAAAAAAGATAAAGAAGGTCAGTATATAAAAAAAAGGGGTCTATCCAACAGGAACACTAACAATTATAAATATCTATGACCCCAAACTGGGAGCACCCAAATATATAAAACAATTAATAGCGAACATAAAGGGACTAATTAATAGTAATACATTAATAGTAGGTGACTTTAACACCCCATTTACATCAATGGACAGAACATCTAATCAGAAAATCAACAATAAGGAAATAATGGTTTTGAATGACACACTGAACCAGAGGGACTTAACAGATACATTAGAACATTTTACCCTTTAGCAGCAGAATGCACATTCTTTTCCAGTGCACATGGGGCATTCTCCAGCATAGATCACATACTAGATCATAAATCAAATGTTAACAAGTAGAAAAAGATTGATATCATACCATGCATATTTTCAGACCACAATGCTATGAAACTTGACGTCAACCACAAGAAAAAGTTTGGACAGACAACAAATACATGGAAATTAAAAAACAACTTACTATAGAATGAATGGGTCAACCAGGAAATCAAAGAAAAAATTAAAATGTACACGGAAACAAATGATAATGAAAAACAATAGTCCAAATCCTTTGGGATGCAGCAAAAGTGATCATAAAAGGGAAGCAAATAGTAATACAAGTCTACCTAAAGAAGCAAGAAAAATCTCAGATATGCAACCTAAAGGTATACCTAAAGGAGCTAGAAAAGAACAAAAAACAAAGCCTAACATTAGCAGAAGGGAAATAAAGATTAAAGCATAACTAAATGATAGAAACAAACAACAATAGCAACAACCAAAAGAACAGATCAATGAAACCAGGAGCTGGTTCTTTGAAAGAATTAAAATCGATAAACCCGTAGCCAGATTTATCAAAAAGAAAAAGGAAAGGACCCAAATTAAAAAAACAAAAATCATGAATGAGAGAGGGAAAATCACAACTAACACCACAGAAATACAAACTATTATGAGACTATTATGAGAAATTATATGTCAACAAATTGGGCAATATGGAAGAAATAAATTCCTAGAAACATATAAATTACTAAAATCGAAATAGGAATAGAAAACTTGAAGAGACTGATAACTTACAAAGAAATTGAATTAGTAATCAAAAATCTCCAAACAGAAGTCCAGGGCCAGAGAGCTTCCCAGGGGGATCTACTAAACGTTTAAAGAAGAGTTAATACCTATTCTTCTGAAACTTTTCCAAAATATAGAAATGGAAGGAAAACTTCCAAATTCATTCTATGAGGCCAGCATTATTTTGATTCCAAAACCAGACAAAAATCCTGCTAAAAAAAGAATTTACAGGCCAATATCTGGGATGAACATGAATGTAAAAATTCTCAACAAAATACTAACTGATTAAATCCAATAGTACATTAAAGGAATCATTCACCACAATAGAATGGGATTTATTACTGGGCTGCAGGAATGGTTTAATATTCACAAGTCAATCAACATAATACACCACATTAATAAAAGGAAGGATAAGAACCATATGATCCTCTCAATAGATGCAGAAAAGGCATTTGACAAATTAGAGCATCCAATGGTTTTTATCCCAGAAATGCAACACAGGACCATTACACAGGACCATTATTTGAAATTAAGGAAGAAAGCAGTTTAAAAGAAATAAGTATGGTATGATTCCAACTATATGACATTCTGGAAAAAGTAAAACTATGGAAACAATAAAAAGATTAGTGGTTTCCAGGGGTTGTTGGTGGTGGAGAGTAATGAATGAGAAAAATACAGGATTTTTAGAGCAGTGATTTTTTAGAGCACTATATTCAAAATGGTAGATACACATCAGTACATGTTTCTCAGAGCCATAGAATTACATACCAATATAAATTATGGACTTTGTATGATTATGACCAGTCAATGTAGGTTCATGGTTGTAACAAATGTACTGCACTGCTGAGGGCTATTGATAATTGAGGAAGCTATACATTATACTTGATTATAAAAGACTGATTGATCCCCTCAGGAACAAAACAGGGATATACTGTCTCATCACTCCAATTAGACATCATATGGAAGTCTTAGTGTAATAAGGCAAGAAAAGGAGCAAAAGTCTTACAGATTTAAAGATAAACTTATTTTTATTTGCACAGGATATAATTGCATAGAAAATCTCCAAAATTCTAGAAAAAAAGCTTCTAGATTTAATAAATTATTTAGCAAGATCATGCAATGCAACGTATATATACATAATCTATATGCATATAGATATATTATAATTCCATTTAATAATAATGAAAAAAAGCATTCAAAATTTTTAAAGGACCAGTCAAATTGCAAAGAATACTACTTGTGTATATTTTGTAACAAAATATGTGCATGATCCATGTGATAAAAACTATAAAACATTGATGACATAAATCAAAGACCTTAATAAACAAGTGGCCATACCATGTTCCCAGATTGTCATACTCCATACCTGTTTCTCCCACCATCTGAAAGTAGAGCATTCCTATGAAAACTTCTCTAAGTTGAAATGGTGTAAAGCTAAAAAGCAATTACCATTACTTTATGTGGAAACATTTTTGAGCATTCCCAGACCAAAAAATTACTTCTTTTAAGCTTTTCTGATATCTTGCTAATGGATGCACGAAATAAATTGAGATTGAACACGGATGCTTACAGACATAGTTCAAAGCCATGGTGGCTTGATGCTGAGATGCTGAGTACAGCTCTCAGAGAAGGAGCTGGGTGGGGTCACTCTCACTGCTCAGGGACATACTGCCTCTGTTTTTATTTTTTGCCTTCTTTTCATAAAAGTCAAGACCTTCTTCATATTTCTCCAGTTAGTGAAAACAGATACTAATATAGTATTTACCAAAAGTTCAGGGGCATAATGTGGGGATACTTGTATTCTTATAAGGTCAGTTCTCCCATGGTGGATCTACAGATATAACCACATCCCAAAGACCCAGCAGGATTTCTATGCAGAAAATGACAACTTATTTAAAATGTATATCAAAATCAAAGCAGAATAGTCAAAACCAATTTCAAAAAGGAAGAAAAAAGTTGAAGGACCTGATTTCAAGACTTACTATAAAGCAACTGTGGTAAAAACACTAAATTTGGGAAGAGGTAGAACAAAGATCAACACAATGGAAGAGAGACCCCAGAAATATATCCATGCAAATGTAGTCAAATGATTGTCAACACAATTATGGACTCTTTTCCACAAAATGGATATTTGCATATTCATATTTTAAAATATTAACTTTCTACATCACACTGTAAATATGAAAGAAATAAAAATGAAGCATAGACTTAAATGTAAATTTTAAAAACAATAAATTTCTAGTCAGAATAGAATAATATCTTGTAAAGATAATTTAGGCAAAGTGTTCTCAGATATGACACCAAATCCACTATCAAATGGAGGAAAAAATATTTTGGATTTTATCAAAATTAACAACTCTTCTCTGCCAAAGCCCCTGCTAGGAAAATGAAAGAGAGAGAGAGGTTTTAGGAGAATATAGTTGAATGTGTGTGTATGTGTGTCCTTTGTCAGGTGTCTTTTGTTTTATGTGATTTGCAGATGTTTTATCTCAATCTGTGGTTCTGTGAATACATTTTCAACTAAAAGAAAGGACAAGTGGCAATATGTATCAAAAAATTTGAACACACAATTCACCGAAGAAGATATACCGATTTCAAATAAGCAAATGAAAAGATACTTAGCATTCTTCATCATCAGGAAGTACAAACTGAAACCCAAATGACATACAACCTTCCCCTATGCACACCTACTAACTGGGCTACAATTAAAAAAAGAAAAAACAAAAGCCGTGGTAATGCCAACTGCTTCCAGGATGCAGCAAAGCTGCTCTGCTCTCATGCATTGCCGGCAGGAATGTGCCATAGCACATGCATTTTTTTTTTTTTTTAAGATTTTGTTTATTTATTTGACAGAGATCACAAGCCCCGATGCGGGGCTCCATCCCAGGATCCTGAGATCATGACCTGAGCTGAAAGCAGAGGCTTTAACCCACTGAGCCACCCAGGCGCCCCGCACATGCATTTTTAAAACTGTTTTCAGGGGCGCCTGGGTGGCTCAGTGGGTTAAAACCTCTGCCTCCGGCTCAGGTCATGATCCCAGGGTCCTGGGATGGAGCCCCACATCGGGCTCTCTGCTCAGTGGGGAGCCTGTTTTCCCCCCACCTCTCTGCCTGCCTGCCTACTTGTGATCTTTCTCTCTCTCTCTCTCTCTCTGCGAGTGTCAAATAAATAAAATCTTTATTAAAAAAAACTTGTTTTTACGTTCATATACAACTAATCGTATGCTTATATTACCCAGAAATCTCACTCTGAGGTACATATCTAAAGAAAATATAAACTTATCTTTATACAAAGCATGTACAGGAATGTGTCATCTTAAGGAATAATCATCAAAATCTGGAAACAGTCCACATACTGTTTGTCCAATAAATGGTTTAAAACAAAAATCCTTTGGCAAATCCATATTGTTTGTCAATAAAATGTAATAAAAAATGGATACACACAATATCATAAAGTCCTCCCAAATGCATTTTACTAAGTAAAAGAAACCAGAGGCAACATATGTATTTCCACTTCTCTGGCATTCTGGAAGAGGCGTGTAAGTGGCTATCAGTGGAGAGGAGTGGTATGGGAGAATTTTGTAGTTACAGATACATGACTTTTTGCATATATCAATATTCACAGAACTGTGTGCCATAAAGTAAAATTTGGCCTGTATAAATTAAAAAATAAGTTGTTTTGTTTTGTGTTGTTTTGTTGTTTTACTGATGTGAATATTCAGGTCTAGGTGTATTTAAAAAAACGCCTATGTGTAAAAGGGTCAAATTACATTTCTCTAAAGTATTATTCTGAGGATTTTATTATTTAATTTCTCTCATGCAAATTTTAGTACAGTTTTTTTCTTCTTTGCCATTTTATTTTTCTTTTGAGTACTTCCAGATCTATTCCTAATGAGTAATATTTATTATGTCCTTGAATCTTCCATTTTCTTTCTTAGATAAATTCATTCATTAATTCTGGTTTACTGTTAAGCAAATTGACTCTTGCTTTTTAACTACTTTGATGTTGTTGCTTTTGCTGTTATTGTATTTTGGGCTGATTATTTATTATAATGATCTAAATTATTATAATTATATTTCTTGAATTATTGGCTGAATTTCTTCTGAGAATAACACTTAAAATTATGTTTTACTTTCCAATTCAAAATATAACAAAAGAGTTCTAGCCAAGAATAATGAATAGGTGTTTATCTTAAGAAAACATGCTGTCCTGAATTATTACAGGTTAGTGTTTAAAATCTCAGGATTCAAAATACTTCTCTATATTTGTTGCCTAAATTTACCCCAAGATATTAGTTAAATGCTTTAATGAAATTTTAAATAATATGAGTAGACCACCCAACTGATTTCTTTACTACCTAGAAAAATAAGATAATAAATAGATAAATATATATTTAACAGGAATTGTTAGTTGAGCTTCTCTCTTTCACATTTCTTTAAATATCTCATCTTAGTTTCCTTTAAATGTCCTTCTAAGAGTTTTCTCAGTTCTGCTTTCCTCTGATTTCCCTTGTGATTCAATTTTATTTGATTAAGCAATAATACTCATTTACCAAAAGATTCTAAAGAAGCATAATTTTCTTTTTCATCCTCTCTTCCTTAGGCAGTGTTTTAAGTTCTACAATCTCATTAACTGGAGTACAAAAAAAAAAACATGAAACTTTTCAAGTAACTCCTTTAATAGTTATTAGAGGACATCACTTACAAAACAAATATGTAGACTGTTATTTTCAACAGCATATCAGATCTATTTATTTTGTCGTCGCAATTTGGTTTTGCAATTTGGTCTCCCGTTTATTGTCCCTCCTAAGCCCCATCCCTTTATTCTGTTCTGTTTTCTTAAGGCCCTCTTCTGTTAATGTTTCTTACAAGCCCAATTTATGAAACATACTTTAACTTCCAAGCAATGAATGACTCAATTCAATAACTTTCAAAATGTGAGTCAAACACAGGCCATAGAATTTGAATTATTTAATAAAAAACGATTAGATTGCTCTGTATCCCAGGGCATGATTGAGCTTGTCTGCGATGAGTCTCGGAGCATATAAAAACACCTTCAGCACTTGTCATTTCTCTGATCTCTTGCAAAATGAACAATCCGCCTCTGTGCCGATGGGTCTTTTCATTAGCCTCTCAGTGATCTGACTCTAATCACTCTTTTCTGCTGTGTAAATTATATTTACCATAGATAAAAGCTGACATTTTATAATGTCTACCAATTATACTTCTATAACTGCACTCAGGCAGCTTATGAAATCATTTCCCACATTTTTTTTTCTGTATCTTCAATGCTGTTTCTGAATTCCATTCTTTTTGGCATAAGTAGGACAAAGTGGAAAAAATATGTAAGTATATGGTCATTTTCATGAAAAAGTAAAGTCGGATAATTTTGCTAAAGCCATGTAGTATTCAATATATGTATTCAATGCATCATGAAATTTATTACGATAATATCAAAATTTCATCTGAGGATATATGAGGAATCAATGGCTTTGATATTTGCATCCACTTGTTCCTTTTCTTAGGCAACAAATGTTTTAAGATCAACTATCTCTAATCATTTTTAATAATGTCAAATGCATGGTAAAGCTGAAGAAGAGTTTGGAAAAGTAAGGTGGAAAGTGGAATTTTGTTTTAAGAGTGTTAAAAGTGAAACTCCCATAAGAGTTTCATTGGTAAAGTTTTCAGTCAGTTTCATGGGTAAAACATCATAATAACCCTTCAGTTGCACTCTCTCTTTCTCATCCAATGTAATATTTTTACTTCAGTACTGAAAATGTTCATCTTAAATGTCCTCTCACCAACCACAAGCTCCTCAGGCTGATCTCTGACACACTAACAGAACTAACAATAGTGCTTTCAATTTGTAACATAAATACTTATTTAGAAGTATTAAGAGAATCAAATATTCATCATTAATGAAAGCATAGCATTCAGTATTTCATTCTGTATATCTATAAACTATATCAGCTTTTTGCTTTTTTAAAATACTCAAAATGCAGTGCATCTCTGTTTCCTAGATTAATACCAATCCTTGACCAAAAGGGTCCATCAGTGCCTTTGGTCCAGGGACTAAGATGCACAATAAGTCACTAATGCTGGGTATTTCAAAAGGTGCTGTTAAAAGTAATATTCTGTGATATGCTATTAAAAAAATAAATAAATAGAAGCAAATGGTTTTGGGTAGCCAAACACTAACTGATGAAAAACTGGTTAAAAAAAAAAAAAAAAACTACTGATGAAAAAATTCAGATTAACAAAATTGTTCATTTTATTCAAACACATCTTCTTGTGTGCAAGGCCAAATTAAAACCTGGAAGTTAGTGGACTTTCTTGAGGGTCAGTAGAATGTGCAGCTATTGCTTTGGATTTCGTGTATGTACTCTGAGACTTAGTTGGCACCAGAGTTATATTTTAGTGGGGGGCAGTTCTCCCTTTCATATCTCCTGAGCCATTGTATCAGCCTGACTCTGCCAACAGCAGTCACCCCAGCTAGAAATGTATGATGAGCATGAGGGAAAAGGTGACTGCTTGAGTCACATTCTAACATTATTTCTTTACTATGGCACTGAGATGGAGGGAAAGCAAACAGGGAACCAATACAAGGAGAGGAGGGAAAACAGATACAGTACGAAGCAGATACTTCTACTCTAAACCCAATTCATGGACAGATCTTATCCTACATCATTTTTTCATGAATGGTTGTACTTGGTCAAATACTTTTTCTATTGAAAAAGAAAACAAGCGCTGCCCTGGGCATCTACTTGCCAGCATCTGTCTCTGGATGGATGGATGTTGAAGGTGGTGGTGTTGGAGGAATCCTCTCCCCCAGGGGTCTTGTCATGCAGCATCTGACCATTGAGCTGGATGCCGTGTTCCAGGAAATCTCGCTCCCAACAAGCATTGCCATTCTGGACGCCAGCCTGGACACAATGGATGGAGATGCTTTCATGCATAGTTGCTGTTTTGCAGCTGCCGAGCCGATGGTGGAGAGGAAGCCACTCTTCAGTCTTGGGACATGTAAAGCTGAACATGGAATCATTGTTTCATTAAAAATCACCAGAATTTTTTAGTCTTGTTTCTTAAAGGAATGATATACTGAGTGGAAGGAGATGATAAATGGATTTGCGTGTAAAGATGCATTTTGTTTTGTTTTGATCTTGCATTGAGTAACCGTGGTCAGCAGTAAAAGCACTTTTTTAAAGATTTTATTTGCTTTTTTTGTCAGAGAGAGAAAGCACAAGCAGGGGGAGCAGCAGGCAGAAGGGGAAGCAAGAGCCAGATGTGGGATTCAATACCAGGACCCTGGGATCACGACCCGAGCAGAAGACAGATGTTTAACCAACTGAGCCACCCAGGCATTCCTAAAAGCACATTTCCTAATGTGATTTTCTAATTTCTACATTTCTAACATAGTGAGAAGACACTAAGGGAATTTTTTAGAAGGCAGGAACATATCGGTGTTAATAGCAAGAATTTTAAAGATTTTAATTCAGCTATTAAAAGGAAAAATAGATTATAATAAAGTAATAATAGAGAGTTGAACCTGTGTTTTCTTTATGAAGAACTGAATAAGATTATGCATACCTTTTGGCACATATCTATCAGAAATTAAGTGAGGAGAAACAATGTAGAGTTCTTAGAACTTGCACAGTACAAATAAGAATTTTGTGCAATACTGCTAAGTACTTTGATGTAATGAGTTTCTATTGTACTCTGCTCTCAAAGAGATAAAAAGGAATTTAAAGGGAAACACATCTACAGAAGTCATACTTAATAGATGACAAAACAGCTCAAAAACTTTAGACATGTATGATATATATTATATTCTCTAACACATTCAATTACCTCAGAAATTTTAAAGATGTGGGACAACAGGATGGCTCATTTGGTTAAGTGTCCAACTCTTGATTTTGGCTCATGTCTTGATATCGGGGTCCAGGACCAGAGTAGGACTCAGGACTCACTGGGGAGTCTGCTTGAGGATTCTCTCTTCCTCTCCTGTCCCTCTCCCCACTCACAAGTGCACGCGTGCTCTCTCTGTCTCTCTCTCAAATAAAGGAAACATTTGTGCCAATAAATTTGGAATATACTTTGAGAAATTTTAAAGAAAAACTAATACTGCCAAGGAATCTTAATACAAAACAAAACTTTAATAGACTAATAATCACAAAATTTACATGGATGACAGTAAGGGAAAAGCATCTAGTCCTTCACCATAAAATGGGATATTAACCAGGGATTTTTCATGGATATCCATTATTGGGTGAATTTGTTTTCCACACCTAGGTTTTTGACTATTTTTATGATGAGGACATGCTGCATTTTGTCAAATACTCTTTTTCTCCATTTTTTGAGATGTTCATGTGGTTTTTCCCATTTAGTCTATTGATTATGGCATATTTCATTTATTGATTTTCAAATCTTAAACGATTTCAATTCTAGACATAATTCCCTCTTGGTCATAATCCATAATCTGTTTTATATATCACTAGTATTTTTTTGGAGTAGTTATTTTCTACCTATTTATAAGAGATACTGATCTCTAGATTTCTTTTTTTGTAATGTCTTTCTTTGGTTTTTGTATGAAGGGAATGCTGGCCCATATAATGTGTTGGGAAGTTTTCCTTCCTCAAATATTTTTTGGTAGCATTTATGAGGAATTGGTATCCCTTCCTCTTTAAATGTTTGGTAGAAATATACCAGTGAAGTCATACGGGACTGAATTTTCTTTGTGTTTTGTTTATCATTAATTTTTTAAAAGATTTTATTTATTTGAGAGAGAGGGAGTGAGACAGCATAAGAGTGGAGAAAGTCAGAGGGAGAAGCAGACTCCCCGTGTAGCTGGGAGTGTGATGTGGGACTTGATTCTAGACTCTGGGATCATGACCTGAACTGAAAGCAGTTGTTTAACCATCTGAGCTACCCAGGTGCCTTGTTTATTATTAACTTAATACCAGTTAAACACAGACTTTTTCACAAGAGTTGTTCTTAACACAAGTCTTTGAGGTTTTCTTTCCCTGACCCCCTGAAGGATTTACCTGTCTCCCCAACGTTCTTTCTGGTGAGCTGTCTTACCTATGGTGTAACTTGTATCTTCAATGAAGCTATGACATTTTCCTCATTACATATGAACAAATTCACCATTGTTTTTGAGAGCACCCTTATGTCTCAACTTCCTCACAGTCTGTTTTAAGTAAAACTAATTTCCTTGGAAAACTTTCAAAGCTATTTTATGGCCTGACATTTCCCTGGAGAAAAATCTGCAAGCCATAGTTCTGGAGCTCAAGGCGGGGACAATGGTGTGCTCTTTCTCTGAATGTCACTTCTGCTTTAGGAGCACAACCCTGCACTTTTCCAACTTCTGTTTCCCAGCATAGATATTTTACTTTACAAACAAGCTGTAAAGTCAGTGTTCTTTATTCACAATAGCAGTGCTGAAAGAATATGCATATGTATATTTGTATAAATTTTATGAAGATAGATAATAGATAAACAGTCAGACATATTTTAACTGTTACATTTAAAGATTTTTATTTATTTATATGGGAGGGGCACAGCACAGGGGCGGGGCAAATAGATTCCCCAGTGAGCAGGGAGCCTGATGCAGGGCTCTATTCCAGGACCCTCGGATCATGACCTGAGCCGAAGGCAGATGCCTAACCAACTAGGTGCCCCTATTTTAACAGTTTTATCAATTAAACATTAATATATGGAAATGGAATCACACTTCCAAAACAGTAATGTGAGATACTCTGTAGAGTGAAAAATAAGTGGTCAAATTTTAATAACCAACCAATTAAAGTTTGAAAATTGTCCTAAGGTCATATAAGAAATGAAGAAATACATGCTTTAGAAAATGCACTAAAACTTATTAAGGAAGAGCAAGAGTTCATGTATTTGAACTATGACTCACTTGTTCCCCAGTCCACCCTCTCAAATTTAGCCTGACTGAACTTCTATTCAGGTAGCCCCAGCCAGGAACAGAATGCTCTCTCTCCTCCTAATAATTAGAGTATCTTCCTAGGAGAATTGGATTTCTTATTAGATCTTATTCTCCAAAATTCCTTTTGCTTTTATATTAATTAATAACTAAATGTATTTTTTTACATTTTCTATATTTTAAAATCTGTTCTATTATTTTCCTATTTTAGTTTGCATATTATAAATTCTATATGTAGTTATTCATATATAATACAGCATATGTATATATAAAATATATAAACTTATTTGTTTTCTTTGAGTCAAGAAAATATTACCCTTTCCAAGCTAAACTGGTTTTTGCCAAGATCCCAGAGTTAAAAAGTACTTCTCAGATTAGTTGCTAATCTGTGTGAAACATTTTTCCATTACAATTGGCCAGAGGTAGTCAATATTCAGAAATGAGTTTTGGCTATAATGATATGTTATACCATCTTTAATACAATCTAGTTGGATAAATTTTCCATGGCCTTTTCTGAAAGTGACTTTCTATCACCTCTTATTCACTAGAATCATAGGGATGAGTATGAAGTTCAGCAATGACTCTATGTTTGAATTGAACTAAGGTAATAGTGATACTTGTAAATACTAATTACTGAAGGTTCTATTAACTCCAGAATGTTCTTATTGATTTTATCATTAGTGACGTTATTGTATTTTAAAAGTCAATTATTATTTTTTTATTTAAGATTTATTTATTTATTTATTTATTTATTTATTTAGAGGCACACAGAGTGAGAGAGAAAGAGCATGACGGGGAGAGGTCAGAGCGAGCAGCAGACTCCCCGCCAAGCAGGGAGCCTGATGTGGGACTCGATCCGGGAACTCCAAGATCATGTCCTGAGCCGAAGGCAGTTGCTTAACCAACTGAGCCACCCAGGCGCCCCTAAAAGTCAATTCTTTACTAGAGCAAAAGAGGAAATTTTAGTCAGATATTTGACATATCATCTCCACCTTTTTTCCCCCTAAACTGTTGAGTGCTTTGAAATGCTACCCATTTGTATAAGAAGTTATTTTGAATAGATAGACATGATATGTATGTAAAATTCTATTTGGGGTATTACATATTATACCATATAAAAAGTTTTTCAGGGGGCTTCGTCAGTTAAGTGCCAGACTCTTGGTTTTAGCTTCAGTCATGGTCTCAGGGTTGTGAGATCAAGCCCCACACTGGGCTCTGCACTCAGTGAGGATTCTGCTGGAGATTCTTTCCCTCTCCCTCCCCCTCTGATCTTCTTCCCATTCACACTATCACTCTCTTTCAAATAAATAAATAAAGTATTTTTTAAAAAGGTTTCTAGACAAAAATTCTTCTCTGAAATAGGATTTAGCTCTATTCATGCTATCAGACTATTTATAGATAAATTTCCTGTAGTTCAAATTTTTGAGAGGTAGGTGGGGCCAGTGCATAGATTATTGTCACTGATAATTTCCACTGTCTGAACCCTATTTTCACTGATTTCCTCCCTTATCTTCACTTGTCAAATTTCTGTATTTGTTTGAAGCACAGTACTATTGTCTGTAATATCCCCATAAAATTTATATGATGAGTCTCTAATTTCTAATATGCTATTTGGATGTAGGGCTTTTGGAAATTAATTAGGTCATGAGGGTAGAGTCTCACTGACGGAATTAGTATCCTAGGAATAATAAGAAGAAAGACAATCTTACTCTCTACCATGTGAGGATACAGAAAGAAGATGTTTCTTTGTAAGCCAGGAAAATAATTATTTTTTTCAGTAATATATAATATATTATTTGCTTCAGGGGTACAGGTCTGTGAATCATCAGTCTTACACATAATAATAATAATAATAATAATAATAGTAATAATATCTGACTAAAATTTACCACTTGCTGAGAGGAGTACTATGAATAAATATGAAAGACAGGAGGTATTTCAGCAGTAACACCCCTAACACTATAACAAGGGTTGGTACTATTAATTCATATTGGATTGCTTCCATATTGAGAGTATGTTTCCTAATCTGTCAACTGATAGTATGATATGAGTGTGGATATTCTAATGTGTGGAAGTATACTTGCGTGTTTAAGGAGCTAACTATGACAATGTCTTAAACTTGTTAAAAAGATACAATTTAACCATCTTTAAATTTTAGGTGAATGCATCAATTAAATAACAGTTCCTTTGTAAAGTCTCCATTCCCAGGAAGACATTTTTATCAATGGCAAAATTAATAAAAAAGTATTCCTAACAAAAAGGCTATTGTTAAAAAGTTTCTGGAAGAGTGACTCCTTGATATATCAGAAAAAGTTCAAGCAAAAAACAAATGCCACTTTAGTTATTTTGAACAGAAGTAGATTTAATGAAGGGAATTGCCTATAAATTTTGCTTTGACTTCTAGACATTTTATTTAGTTCTTTACTAAAATAATCTGTTCTTTAAAAATGCTATTGCATTTTATTCTTCAGTGAAAAAACTATTTACAATTTTAAACTACATGTATTTATGCTATTTTCAGTGTGCTCTTTGTCTTTTTATTTTGGGGGTGAAGTATTTTTGTTATGTCAATAATTTTCATGATAATGTTTTTTTTCTCTTGATATGTGTTCTTTTTTATTGTAAGCACAGTTTGCCTGGGGTTTTGTTGTTGTGGTTGTTATCGTCTATTGTTTCTTTTGATAGAGACTTCTACATTTATTGGATAGTAATTTTTTTCTATACAATAGATTTAAATTTTATTTTTATGCACACAGGAGAGTTTATCAACTCTGAATCATTTTATGTTAATTTCTCATATTTTAGACTTCTGTACATGTGGATAGAATAAATTTTGACTCTCTACATCTTGCACAGATATACAACATTATAGATATACAGCACACATTATAATCTGTTCTCTGGATAGAAAAAGGAATGAGTCTTTTCCTTTTCCTTATAATGATTGTTCAATATTTGGAGAAAACTCACTTCATTCCAAATATTGACTTTCCTAACCCTCTCATTTCTCAGATAACATTTTTTCCAAATAGTCACTGTGAAAGAGCATGTTTCAGAGAACAGAATGGAGAGCTGCTCTGTGTACCATGTGCAGAATGGTTTTGTATTGGGATGTTTATAGTTTCCTTTAATAATTAATTTTCCTTATCAACAAATTAGTTCCTAGTAAGGACTCTTAGTCATTTCTAGAAGGATAGTAATAGTGGAACCCCATTCCAATTTTATTTATTATAATTATTCAAACTTAAGTGTACCTGGCTTAAAATGCACTTTTCTGATCAAGCATAACTTAGTATTTAGCCAATGTAGGTTATTAATGAGTTTATTGATTCATTTCATTGGGGACAGAGTTAAAATTAACTTTAGATATCTCTTGTTATAGGAGCATATAACTGTCTCTGACTACATGTAAAACTTGGAAACTATAAACCAATTCTATCATAAGTAATTTTCTCTGGCAAACTTGAAACCACAAGACATTTTATAAATACTTTCTGCTTCTTCAAGACTAGATATACATGATATGAATATTAGATATTTTATAAATTTTAAGAATGACTTCAAAAAATTAAATAAATATTAGTAAACACAATTATATGGTAAATTACTGCCTGCCAAATGTAAATTCTTATCAACATAAAAAATGAATAGACATAGTTGGTATATAGTCACTGGATGTTTGAGTATTTATTGTCTACAGAAGAGGTGAAGACCATATACACTAAAGGTAGGAAAATACACTCTGTCACTTCTTGCTAACTCTTAATGATCTCAGTCAACAGTGCCATCCTGCATGAGTGACCATGGCAGGGTTGTTATGATGAGGGATTAGTCAGTATGTCCAAAAAAGTCAAGGTGTCCCATGTTCACATTCTTCCTGGGAATATGGTAGTTTGCAATAGTGGTACTTATTCTGTCCTTCCATTAGCTCAATTAATATTTAATAAATACTCTCTATGTAGTAAGAATCATACATGAAGTATGAGACAGCAATGAATAGGATAGCTTCAACATGAAGCTTATATTCTTGTGAAAGATGTTTAGATTCTCTAACTGGGAGCACAGTTCAGTAAGAATCAGGCAGGAGATTGTGGATCCTGCTATAATTATAGTCATGTTCTTCAAGACTTGATGGTTGGCCCACTTGAAAGGACTCATAGGAAATCTACCTTTGCCTGTCAGCCTCTCAAGGAAGTTCTTACCTCTGCATCCAGGTTGCCTCAAAGGTTGATGTGCAAATTGGGACAAGCCACTAAGGAAAACAATCTCTCTTTGAGTTAAACAACTCAGGATCTGTGTATCTATGTTCATTTCATCTGCCTTCAGAGCCCCCAACAAACTTTCATCTTCACTTGACAGGTTGTAGAATGCTTTACTCCCAGCTACAGCTCTCTCTTGCCTCCATGTCTTTGTCTGGTGAAGGCTAGATGGTGTTGCATATTTGAGTTCATTAGTCAAGGCAGTGTTTTAGTCTGAATTCAAGTTGACTGAGCTATGCCACTTAATGTCTAAAAGGACATTGGGAAAGTCATTTGAAAAACATCTAAACAATAATACCCATCTTAGGTTTGTGACAGGGTTTAAATATCTGCATGCAATGTGCCTTGCCCTCGATGAGGACTTAAAAATGACATATGAATTAGTAGACATGAAGTTAAAGACACAGATGAAAATACAAACACCTGAAAAAGATAATTTTTGTAGAATTATCTATATTTATGCTTGTCACTATCTCTCCATCAAAAATATTTCCCCAAATTTTACCCATACACACTGTTCAGGTAATTGATGGATGTCTGTGGGAGCTGTTTCGTGAAAAGTCCACCCAGATGAATCTTGGGCTCAAAAGTATTATTTGACCACTGCTGTGACCTGAATCTTGGTGATAAACTAAATAGATGGACCAGTTGGTGATTAGATGCAGTTATATAGTTATAGTTACTTTCCATGAGAACCACACATTGCAAGATTCCTTTTTCTTACAGTTAAAAACAATCAGAAAAGCACAGTTGCATACATTTTTTTCAAAAATATTTCATTTTAAATATTCTAAAATATATAATTAATAGTGTTAGGAATTGAGAGGCTTTCTTAAATGGATTGTGTGAGGTCAGAGCTAAAAAATAAGAACCAGTACATAATACATTTGTTGTAAAGGAGCTTTCCCCTTGAAATAGGGAAGAAGGAAAAAGGAACTATGAAAATTAGTATCTGAATTTTCATCAGAACTGAAGTGAATTGAGTAACCATTGAACGAAACTACTTTATTTATCCTAAATTCATAGAAGAAAAACATATTCTATATAAGTGAAGTATTCAGATTACTTATGCTATTTAAATATTTTGAATAAAAAACTTGATAAAATGTATTTAACGTTAGCCTGCATGTTAGAAAGAATATGGTGAGGCAGAATTTTGTTTGTTCTTAAAAATTTATGATCAGATCATCAACATTATTTTACTGTAAAGTAGTAAGCTTCCCAAAGGCTATTGAGGTTAATAGGACTCTTATCCCCATTTGGATGCCCGAGTATTTGGACTTGTTTTACATAGTCCTTAAGGCTCCTGCCTGGCTACTGTTGACCAGTTGTCACTTCTTGTATCATCCCTGAGCCTATACCTCATAACTCCTTCCCTGACACTTTCCAATTTCTTGTATTTAACTTATTGAGGGCAGAAAAAACAGACAAGAAGCTTGGTATAGCCACAACTAAAGTAAAGTGACTTTTGAGGAGACATTTGAAAAACTACACTGAAACTGTGTGAGCTTAAGCATGTGGCTTTTTCAGGACTGGGGTTAGCTGCTCACTGGCTTAATCCTGGAGAAGAAGGTGGGAAGGAGCTTGCTTCAAGGCTCTTGACTACATTCTGGAGAGTATACATTGTGACACTACTTATTCTGTGTATCAGTTAACTTGTTTGAAATTGTCAGTTTCTTCACTATTGCAAAGAGAAAAGGGATCTATAGAGCATGTTCCAGAATCCATTCTGGAAGCTGTACTTTATAATTGAAATTTTATCATCTATTTTATATTACTTGTGAATAAGTACTATCATTAATTATAAAAATATTAATAGTTATACACTATTAAGAAATATAAAGAGAAATTAGCTTATTTTATAAGATGAAGTTTCAGCTCCTTTAAAAACTAGCAGATGTTTTTGTGAAGAACAAATTTTTGTTTGTGTTTGTTTCTTGCCTCTGATGCATTTTCACCCCAAATTCACCATAAATCCTTAGGAAAGATGCACGATTGAACTTAAGGAACCAGATTACTTTGTGTTACTTATAATGTATTTTAGTCCCTTTACTTTTGTTTAAGTAACAGAATGAATATCAGAAAATAACTATACCATGTTAGAAAAAAGTAAGCTATACTGTAAGTCTTTATATTTTCCCACATTTAACAAATGCCAAATAACATATTGTTGAAATTTTTCACAGTAGTAGACTACAGGTGGATAATTGTGGCCTATGAATGTCTCGGTATTTGAATTTTGTTCACTTTTTGTTACCTCACACTCTTTTCAGGTTTCAATTCTATAAATGTCTGATAATTCCATACATATAAAAGACTTAAATATGTATTTTCTGTCAGTTCATACAACCTGTAATTTTTCCTGCTTAAAAGTGTTACAGTAAATATAAAAGTTGCAATTAGATAGAAACCATTTTACTCAAGAAGATTACATTTCTCTACAAAATAGTGCCTCGCATGCTTTTTTTTTTTCCTAAATCATTTTGATACTAGGAAATTAAATCACAACTGAGATATAATTATATTTCTTGATATGATTTTCGAGAAACACTCTATTTTGGAGTCATACTCTTCCCACAAACTAGAATGTGGTGTTGGCGACATTTGCCTGCTTGCTTTCCATTGTGAGCAACAGAAGAGGAGCACAGCCGGCTGAAGGAGCCGGAGGTATGATGTTATTTTGGGTGCTTATTTCAGGTGCATTGTTGAATAAATAGAATCATTCCAAGATTGCAGATAAATACTGCTAAGGAGGAACAACAAAGAGAGAAGTACCAAAAAGCACACCGCATATTGACATTGTGCAGTGCAGGTCACTGTTGAACTCTCCCTTATTGAAACTCCATTGCTATTACATCCAGACATTGTATTTTCTAGGTCTTTCTTGTAATCATTTTACAATTTTAATTAATCTCCTTATTCTTTGCCCTGCTCTTCATTCTGTATTTGGTGCTTTTATCCTTTTGATCTCATGGTGTCTTAGGGTAATGTAATTCATGTTCTACCTACATACTGATGACTTCACAGAGGTTTAGATCCTGGTAAACAGGCATGATTTCCTACCAGTCTTTCCATCTATCTACCAATCTTATTTCGACAGAGTATACTATTTGTTCAGTAATACTCATTAAATTAAACTAAAGGGAATTGAAATTGAACTTACAAACTCGTTTCTCTCCCTCTGCTTCAGACTTCACTGTTGACTTGTTTATTGTGCACATCCTACAAATGTTCACTTGACATTTCAATTTTAACTTATTCAAAACATCTTCTGTCCCATCTTTCATATCACACTCCAGAGTTATTATGCTTGCTTTACTCTCAGTGAAATTTAACATCATCGACACAATCATCTTTCATCCTTTACCAACTTTCTGCATCTGATAAGACATCAGCTCTCAGAAATTTTAATTCCCATATCTCGATCCACCTCCTTTTCCATTCATTGCTCTATTATCATAAGTCAGACTCTGACATATTTCATACACAATTATCCCTAAACAATGTCCTAGCCTTTAGTCTTAAGTCATCTCAAAAGTTCCCAGCACAAAACTATAAGATGTGAAGTATCTGTCTTACTGCGTTGTCTCTACTTTAAAACATGTTTAAATGGCTGCCTAAAATAATTTGAATACCTGTAAGGTGAATGTATTTTATTCTCCAGGACCTGGTTAGGAAAAAAAAATGCTGAGTGCTGGCTCTGGGGTCAGGATGCCTGGGCTTTCATTCCATCTCCTCTGCCATTAGCTTTGTAATGCTGTGCAAGTTATGTGACAATTCTGAGACTCTTTTTTCCTATCTGTAAAACTGGTGTAATAATAAGATCCCCTCAGAATTGTTGTGAGGATTTAATGAATGATCCATGTTAAGTGCTTAAAAGAGCTTCAACTACCAGAAAGCACTAAATAAATATTAGCTCTTGTCCTTTTCACTCTTTGATTAGCTAAGCTTCTTGGCCTTTGTACCTTTTATTCATCTTTAAAAGCTCAGATAATGTATCAATTTCACAAGGACTAGAAGCATTTGTATTCTACTACAATACACGCAATGTTATATTAAAAAAAAAAATCTCTTTAAGCATCTGTCAATTCCACTGGAGGAGCAGGGAATAAATCTACTTAATCTCCATGTCTCTTACACCCAGAAGAGTGTTAGTAAATTGTGACTTTTTTCCCTTAATGCTTTCTGAACAGAACTAAAATGATTCTATATTTCCTAGTCTTCAACAGTTTCAAGATAAAAATAGAGCCTGGAAAGAATCACAAACATTTTGAAGTTCTTTTCTCACTCTGTGAAAGTTCCGTCCTCTTTCAAGTCATTATGAAATAGAAGATATTACCTTTTCCTCTGAAAAATGGTTCTTTTAGATATTTTATGGTATCAGCCACTTTATCCGTATGTGTCATTATGTGGTGGCATTTTCTGTTACCACAGTTACTAAAAGGAGCAGCTGTGTTGCTGAAACCAATATTGCTGCAAATAAATTATGGAATCACACTGAGTTTTTTAATGTTTGATATAGAGAGTATCAATATTTCTCCCTAAAATGGTAATACTTAATCTCCTTGCCTTTTCAAGTAAATGACACTAATACAAGCTGACGGATATCTTGCTGCCTTTGACATGTGACTATAATTAGCTCTTTACTAATAGTAACAGAATTGACACATATATCAAAGTTTTGTATTCCATTTCTATTGAAACTATTGCTGATACTTTGAACTAATGAAGCCAAAGAAGTTTCTGGAAAATTTCTTTTCACTACTAGTGCATGTGTGCATGTGTGTAGAACTGCAACACACATACCATCTTGGACATTATGAATGATTGAGGACTGGGAAGAAAATGAGCGAGAGTCATGAAGTAATGATATAATATATTTATATTTAAAACTTGCCCATGTTCCTTGAGCCAAATTGAAAGTCTTTACTACAGGTGTCTACAGTTGTCTATGCAAATATGGCATTGTTGGGTCAACCCCATTTTTCACTCAGGTTAGTACTATGTCTCAGGATAAAGAAAACCTTTGCTCAGACAAGAACTAATAGATCACAGGTAATTAAAATTATCCTACTTGTATCCCAAGCTCAATATTTAGCTAGAAATAGAACACAGGAAGTTAGTGATATAGTTATTGCACAAATTCTACTCACAAACTATGGTCTTTATCATTTGAGGGACACAAAGAAGTAAAGAAAAAAAATCTGTACTGAGTTAACTTATATTTGGAAGAAAACAAATGTGTAAGATGTAGAATTTAACAATTTAATATTGCCTATGATAAGACCAAAAACAATGAAATGTAGATGGTATGGAACTTGAGAAGAGGAAGTTTTCTGAAGAGCATATATATGTGGTAGTACGTAGTATGATATGCTGCCTTCATAAATTTAGGAAAATAAACCAAATGCAATTGTATTGAGCCTATGAACTAATGTTATTTTATTATGAGCAGTCCAATGCATGGTCAAAAATGACCCCAATTATTATAAATCAGAAACGTCTATATTTTTTTGAATTTTATTTTATTTTTTCAGTGTTCCAAAATTCATAAGAAGCATCCATATTTGAATTGAGGAGGGAAAAATACTTGTTCTTTCAAAGAAATGTACATATTTCTAGTTAATAATCATATCATTCTAAATATTTGGGGGGAAAAGTTCAGGATAAGTTAAAACTCACAAATTGTTTTCTAGTATAACAGTTTTCAGACATATTCAAATACCTTTAATAAGAAGTGTTTCCAACTCATTCTAGCTCAATAAGTTTTTCATTTGCAAAGAAATTTGAGTCCTTTCAGCCTTGACTTAAATTGTAGATAAAATAGTTTTGTGCAACATAGAATAAAGGGCTTTTAAGAGGTTTAGAACATTTACAGATAGAAAATAGCTCATGCAGAGCATTGTGATGAGATAAGTGTAAAGAATTCAGAACCATACAGATTAATTTTCCTTTAAAATACAAATTGAATATGGATCTATGAGAAAAACTACTTGGGAGAATAGAAGTAGGCCACAAAATATTTTAAAAAGTTATTTCAAATATTGCTCATGTATTACTTTTAATGAGATAACGTAAATGAACTTAACCTAAACATATACTTTGTTTTAATGTTTATTAGTCACAGTCAAAGGATCATTTTTATGGTATAAATAATGTTTCTTAAATAATTACAGTTGATCCTGAAAATTTTGTTATTGCCTACAACTTGCATAAGTATTCCCCATGAGCTGTGGTTATTTTCAAAATATATAGGTGCAAAGACTAAGTGGAGGTAGAAGAGATTAAGTACATTATAGAAAGCAGTATGCTAAGATGGTTTATTGGTTAATAAAGGCATAATGGCAGACCATTCTACCTTGCTCTGTTGACTGTTTCTATTTTTATGTAGTCATTGTCTTCTTAAAATAGGCTCCTCCAATATTTGCTAAATATACTCAACTTCTCAAAAAAAATATACTCAATTTCTCTAATATCAGGGAAAACATGCTCCACCAAATGCACGTTTTAACTACGTTCAAGCAGCTGTGCTTGGCCTTTCCCCATTCTTCACAAATTATCTTGACTCAGCCACAGTTATCCATACGTTCTCCTTATTCTAATTCAGTTACACTTCTGCCCCATACCCTTCTCATAAATTTAAATTTAAAAATAATTTTGGGGTAGGGACGCCTGGGTGGCTCAGTTGGTTAAGCATCTGCCTTCACCTAGGTGATGATCCCAAGATCCTGGGATTGAGTCTGGCATTGGGATCCTTACTCAGTGGGAGCCTGCTTCTCCCTCTGCCTGCCATTCCCCTTGCTTGAGCTCTCTCTTTCTCTGACAAATAAAAATCATTTAAAACTAATAATAATAAGTTGGGGGCACCTTGAGTGGCTCAGCTGGTTAAGCATCCACCTCTTGGTTTCAGTTCAGGTCATGAGCCTCGGACAGAGGCTCTCGGACAGAGCCCAGAGTTGGGCTCCCGGCTCAGCAGAAGATCTGCTTGTCCCTCTCCTTCTACCCCTCCTTGTCCTCTCTCTTCCTTAAATAAATAAACAAAACTGTTAAAAAAAAAAAAAAAGTTTCTTTGGGAACCACTAAGAAGAGTATTCCTCTTTGCCTTGAATTCTGAAAATATTCAATATTGAATTATTTTTCTGAAAATGTAGTAGTTAATATAATTATTTTAGAATTTTTTCTTTAAAAAATCTGTAGTGGGCTTAGTTAAGGTTTGCTATGAACAATTTGTTATGCGATACTGTCTGCATTTCATCATTATATGTCAAGTACACTTTGAGATAGATATTTTGTTTATCTAAAAATAAGGCATAAGTAAATATGAAAGAATTGGAAAAGTAGATTTGAAGATAACCATGGATTTTTTTTATGCAAAAGTATTGGTGAACATATGAATTAAATCAAGTGATTGATTGTTGCTATACATTTCATTTATTGGGAATTGACTAAATTTTATTCCAATGTTAATCACTCAGGTCTTTCTAAAAGAAAATCAAACAAGCAAATAAGCACAAAGAAAATAAAAATATGTAAAAATTAATGACCCAAATCTCTGCACCAGAACACTTTTTCAGCATTTCCCCAAACATTATTGCCTCCTTTCTATCTCAAGCACACAGAAGTACAAGATAAAACATACTGGCTTAAAGAGAAGCAAAATAAAAGGAATAAAATCTTGCTGTACAAATAAAAACATGTAAATTATAGATATAGAAGGCTGATTAGTTATTGATTAGAAATTGGTTAGAAATTGCTGAGCATATAGACTCATTGGTGAATGAGTCTCTCAAATGAGAGCATAGAACAGCTGTTCAAAAGCTCATTTACTCCCCATCAGTTTGACTTTGATGTTTGGGAATTTTTTTTTTTTTTTTCCAGAATGAACTCTACCCTTACATTTTATTAAAAGAAAAAACATCGTGGGTTTCCCAGCAGCTCACCTGAATTGAAAAAGTAACATGATTCAATGTGAAAATAAGAAACTGTCTGCAAATCTCTGAGAGTAATAAACTTCAATAAACAGTGCATACAGCGGTCATACTGAGCAACAAGCTCTCATACAGAATAAAATATTTTAATATGTTTCAAATCCAAATTTCTCTTTAAAATCATTCATGAAAAGGACTCTCAAGTAGCCATCAGCACCCCAATTAGTCAAGCATCAGGAAGCTACATTCCAGCTTTTTCATATACAAAGAGACATCTTTTCACCCATCAGTTCCTTCGAATGTCTTTTAGACATTGGGAAAATAAAAAGGCTTAACGGACTTTTTTTGCTTCTCTAACACTCCCATTTTTCTAGTTCTTCAAATAAAGAAAATCGAATTTGCTGAACACCAGAAATTTGTTAATGTGCTGTATGTTAATATGTTGTATAAACCATATGTTCTGTTGGTTGACCGTCCGCAGCTGTTAAGCCAGCTGGTAACTGGTTAACTGGTTGTTAAATGCCTCCTCTGTAAGTTCTTCACTTTGTCCACCCAGAGCTGCGACTGTTCCCCCAATCCCTTTCTCTCCTTTCATAGCCTCTCTGAATTTCTGAAGGTATAATTTTAGAGGTTCTACATAACTGTGGAAGCCTGGAGCAGACATGGCAGGGGGCTTATTGTCTCCATTGATTGTTTTCCATTGCTGTTGACAGCATCTTTCACTTGCTTCCGATGTTACAAAGCGAATGAACTCACACATTCTTAAACACATTGTTTGGCATCTTTTGCAGTCTTTCCCATTTGAGGTAAGGCATTTTTCATGATCCTTGCTGCATTTGTAATTAGAAGATTTATATCTTGTTCTCTAAGACTTTCTTTTGGACCATTTTGTCTTCATGCTCATTCAAGCTCTCCTCGGTATCATCATGAGGTGGTGTAACAGACTGACTTCCTGCTGACATAGTCAGCAGAAATGTGTGGTTGAGAAACACATGTTGTAGCAAGATCACCATCCATCTCCAATGCAGCCCTTGTTGGCTCCCACGTCTAATCAGCTGTTTGGTCAGGCAGGAAATGGCTGCAAAGGAACTAGTTCTGGTGTGGAGCTACCAAATCTTACTTTTTTTTTTTTTTTTTTTTTTTTTTAAATACACTGTTTTTTGAGGAGTAGTGAGAAGAACAGTCTAAAAGTATGAAGAAGAATTCCAGATCGATAAACTATTTGATATATCATTTGAAACAAATCATTTAAACTAAAATAAATAAATAAGTTTATAAATAAATACACAAAAATAAATACTGAAATGCATTGTTACTTCACTTCTGGAGTACCATGTATCTATACCATGTTGCATTCCAACCAGCCATATATGAGAGTTCTTGCTCAACATCCCTGCAAGCATTTTGTGCTGTCAGTGATCTTGATTTTGGCCATTCTAAGAGTTGTAGAGTGTTATCTTATTGTTGTAATTTTCATTTCCCTGTTGACATTTGGGGCAGGGCATCTTTTCATATGCTTATTTCTCATCTTGTACCTTCTTTGGTGAGGTGGCACTTAAGACCTTTACCCCATTTTTTAATCAGAATGTTTCTTTTTTTAAATTTAAATTTAATTAATTAACAGAGAGTATATTATCAGTTTCAGATGCAGAGTTCAGTGATTCCTCAGTTGTATATAACACCCAGTGCTAACTACTTCACAAGTCCTTCTTAATGTCCATCTCCCTGTTACCCCATCACCTCACCCCCATCCCCTTCAACAGCCCTCAGTTTTTTTCCTATAGTTAAGAATCTCTTACAGTGGGCACCTGGGTGGCTCAGTTGGTTAAGCAACTGCGTTCAGCTCAGGTCATGATCCTGGAGTCCCGGGATCCAGTCCCACATTAGGCTGCCAGCTCCATGTGGAGTCTGCTTCTCCCTCTGATTTTCTCCCTTCTCATGCTCTCTCTCTCAAATAAATAAATGAATAAATAATCTTTAAAGAAAAAAAAAGAATCTCTTATGGTTTCTCTCTCTCTCTGATTACATCTTGTTTTATTTCTCCTTCCCTTCTTCTATGCGCCTCTGTTTTGATTCTTAATTTTCACATATGACTGAAATCATGTAATAATTGTCTTTCTCTAATTGACTTATTTGCTTTGCATAATATCCTCTAGTTCCATTCACATCATTGTAAATGGAAAGATTTCAAATTTTTGACGGCTAAGTAATATTCCATTGTATATATGTACCACTTCTTTATCCATTCATCTGTCAAAGGACATCTGAGAGCTTTCCATAGTTTGGCTGTTATGGACATGCTGCTATAAACATTGGGGCTTAATGCTGAATTTTAAAAGTTCTGTATGTTTTGGTTAACAGTCCTTCATTAGATGTGTATTTTACAAATATTTTTTCCCAGCCTGTGGCTTGTCTTCTTATTTTTTTGGCATTGTCTTTCACGGAGGAGATTTTTTAAAGGACTTTTAACAAAATCCAGTTTATAGATTATTTCTTTGATGGATAAAAAGTTATCATCATAGCCAAGGCATCTAGGTTTTCTTCAATATTTTACAATTACCTCTGTGATATGTTTGTAGTTATTTTTGGTGAAGGGTCTAAGGTCTGTGTGTAGATTTAGCTTTCTACATGTGAATGCTCAGTTGTTCCAGCATCACTTGTTGAAAGACCATATTTTCCCCATTGTATTTTCTTTGCTTCTCTGTCAAAGATTAGTTGACTGTATGCATGTGAACTATTTTCTGGCTCTCTATTTTGCTTTGATGATCTGTCTACTCTTTCACCAATACTGTAATTATCTTGATTACTGATTGAAGATTTATAAAATAAGCCTTATGAATGGGTATTAGTATCAGTCTTCCAACTTTATTTTTCTCCTTCAACTAAGTATATTCTTGATGAACTATAACTTTATAAATTTATCTTATAAGAAAATCTCAAGAAAAATTAATACTAAAATATAGTCATTTTTATAAAAGAAGGTAGCAAATACTCATCATCATAAGTATGAAAGACAAAAGAATACATTTCAGCCTTTTTTTTTTTTTACATTGAGAGAATTTAACTGGAAAATAATTGTAACAACAACAAACTAAAATCTCTCCGGGTAGAATTTGGGAATTCTAGTATGAATCTAATGAAGAATGTGGAAGCAAAAAATGCTTCCAAGGATAGATAAGGTATAGAAAAAATTCACTATGATGACTACTTGGAAACAGGTGAAATGCATGGAAAATAATAGGAGTGACATGTAAAGGCTGCTTTTAGGCAATAGGATTGAACAATGGAATGCAAAAAAAAGAGCCCACAGCTATCATCACATGGCTGAATACAAACAGGCCCATTAGGCCACCCACCCTGAAATATCCATAAGCCCTAGCTAACCCATGGGTTACTTTCAACCACACACAAGTACCAAGAAAGGGAAAAGTCCATATTTTGTCATACTTTCTCATCTTCCCCCTTTTAAAAATTCCCCACCCACTGCCTCCATGCAGAGAGTCTCTTTTCTGCTGTCCTGTCCATGGCTCCTTTTTGGTGGATTCAGTCAACTTCTATCTCCTTTGTTCTGCCCCCAGATGAATCTTTTAACTCCCATGCCACCAGCCTCCACCTTATTCATCACCCCAGACCTGGGGGCCCCCATCCCATCTGAGAGACACCACATGGCATATTTTAAAAATAGAAAAATGCAATGTAATAATTTTAGACCTTATTCAAATTAATATTTATCAGGTTTACTGATTAGCAAGGGGTTTGCAAGGACCCAGGATTAGGATTTGGTCTTTTATTATTCTAATCTCAGCTGTCTGAACATATAGCAGTCTAACTTTTTCCCGTGTTTGGACACAAGTTTAAAGAAGTTAGGCTTTCTTTTAGCACAGCAGTTGAAGGGAGATATGGCTCTGCTTTGGGGGGTCAACTAAGGTAACAAGTGCCAAGATGTTAAGGACTATGATGTGAGAAACAAAGCAACGAAAAAATTAAGTTCTCTTACTGCCTGCAGCCCACTGACAAGTCTTTGAAACAGGTAGTGTGACCTCCCTTTAGGAACTCAGCTTCCTCTATGTTGACACTTTGCTAAAGCAAAAAGGCAACCTTAGCTTAACATTATCCTCATCCCCTAGGGTCCTGTGAGTCTACTTTAACATACAGAGATTCCTTTGGAGGGGCATCTGGGTGGCTCAGTGGGTTAAGCATCTGCCTTGGGCTCAGGTCCTATGATCAAGCCCTGCATCGGATTCTCTCCTCAGTAGGGGAGTCTGCTTCTCTCTCTGTGATTTCTCTCAAATAAATAAATAAAACCCTTAAAATTAATTTAAAAAAAAAAGGAAAAGAAAAAGAAATTCCTTTGGATACCTTCTTTATCTCTATCCCCCAAGATATGTATTTTCAATCATCTCCCAAGCATATGACCACTGATATATATGTGAAAGGTCTTATGACTAAGGTGTTATTGGACAATAAAAAGTGACTTTTCCTAAGAATAGCTAGCCCCCACAAGTTCCTGGAAACCTTACTTCCAGTATTCCTTAGAGACTTAAACTATCTCTAACCCATTCCCAACTTGAAAGTATATAATCAGTCACCTGTTACAACCCCAGGGCAGCTCTTTTGTCACAGGTCCTGTCCCTGTGCTTGAATTAAACCATCCTTTTGCACGAAAGAAGTCTCAAGAATTCTTTCTTGGCCATCGGCTCCAAACTCCAACATTTCCACATCAGACTGTAATACAGTTTACTTTGGAGCTAGTTGCTTTCTTGCTTATTTGTACGTTTTTTGGTCCAGTTTTGATGCCCTGACTAAAGGTCAGGTCACTTCCCCTTCTTGAGCAATTCATTAAATCCACATGTCAATCAGGTCCCTTGTTGGGCTTTCATTGATGGGAACTTTAAATATCAGCCCAGGGACCACGCACCAGACTCTGTACTCTAGTACCCCAGGGTCCACCAAAGTTATTCAAATTAGCCAATCCCCAGGGAGTCTGAGAAAGTTGAGTACCATTGCTCTGCTTGTCGCATAACAGTTTGCTGTTACCCTTTACAGAGGCAGCCCCCTATGTGGGCCCTGTCTGGTAGCTTTTTTTTTTTTTATTTTTTTAGTTATACTACAGAATTCTTCCTTCTAGACATTCAAGTGTCATTACATTCTGTCCCACCATCAAAAGAATATTTAAATTTTATGTAACAAGGAGGGATACGTTAGACACATAACAACTGAATGCAGTGAACATCACATTCAAAATTGAAAAAAAAAAAAATCTAGCCCTACAGTTTAACAAGATAAAAAGGATGAGTATAGAAATTAAGTGACATAACATACACTCTTTAAAAAACACTACTATAGGGACGCCTGGGTGGCTCAGTGGGTTAAGCCACTGCCTTCAGCTCAGGCCATGGGCTCAGCATCTTGGGATGGAACCCCATGTCGGGCTCTCTGCACATCAGAGAGCCTGCTTCGCCTTCTGTTTCTGCCTGCCTCTTTGCCTACTTGTGATCTCTCTTTGTCAAATAAATAAATAAAATCTTTAAAAAAATAAATAAAAATAAAAATAAAAATAAAGAACACTATTATAGAGATAAAAGAGGATACACTATGATTAGTTGCCAATATGGTATGAGTTATTTCAAAGGAAAAGGAAATTTGGAAAAGGAAATGGGATGACTACTGACGGTGTTAATGAGGTTTTACCCACACATAGCACTGGAGGTACATAAAGACCTGACTGTTCTAATGGCAATGATTGATTAGAGACCTTGTTAAAATTCTCAAAGTAACAAAAGATAAATCAGATTTTTGGACTTCTATTTGGGCATAGACAAATTTAGACTTTAGCATGGAAATAGCATCTTAATATTCTGAAATTATATTTGAAAAATTATTTTTTTCAATAATGTTCTGACCCACAGAAATTACAGACTTCTACACAAGAATTATTAATATTCTTGCATGTTCAACTTCTGACTTTGTCACTTCACCTAATTCAGAAGTCAGAAGTCTTCTTCTATCTGTTCCATCATTTCAAAGGTTTTGGTCTATAAAGCCAACCAACCATTAGTTTCTCTTTCTTGGTCACAAAGGCAATGATCTGTTACAGAAATTAGTTTGATTTTTTTTCTCTTTTTACTAGATTACTGAGTTTTATCACATTTTATTTGAATACACTTTGAGACAAATACATCTGCTTTATCATTAATGCTTATTTTCAACACTTCCTTTTTCTCATTTTGTCAGGTGTTTTTTTCCATTAACTTTGTACATGCATTAATATGTGTAAAAATATTCCTTTTAGGTCTTTTCATAAAATAGAACTGTTAAGCATTTTCAGTCCTCATAAAACTGGTTTTTGTATAAGATCATGATTCAGCTTTTGGGATATTCCTTGACTTCAGAGTATATTTTTAAGATTATTAATCAGTTGAAATTAGCTATATAATATACAGATAATAAGTTGGTGCTTCCTTAGTTATATTCCCCACTTTTAGTTTGACCTAAGACGTGACTACCAAACCAATATATTGTTTATATACTCTCTGCCTGTATTGTGAAAGCAGCCTCTCCCCCCCCAAAATAGAAAAAAGACAGAATAGACATCCCATTATGAAGCTAAAAGAATCTATTCATAGATTAAACAATGGTTATCCTTTTTTCAAAGATTTTATTTATTTATTTATTTGACAGAGAGAATGCACACAAGCAGGAGTCGTCGCAGACAGAGGGAGAGGGAGAAGCAGACTCCTCACTGAGCAGAAAGCCTGATGCTGGACTGGGTCCCAGGACTCTGAAATCATGAATTGAGCTGAAGGCAGATACTTACCTGGCTGAACCACCCAGGTGCCCCAACAATGCAGGTGTCTATAAGAATATCATCTTCACATAATGGAGAGCATATGGTAAAAACCCTAGAGAATTCTGAAATCTCTTAACCTCATGTGGAGTATTATCTATGTGGGTGGTCTCTTTGTTCCATAGCTCAGTCTCTGTGCAGTCCACTTGGGGATGTGTCAAATAATTTCTTTCACCCCCCATTGAATATTGATGGTCAAATTAGTTATTTTTTTAAGTTGAATCCAGTACTCTTTAAGAAGCCATCCTTCTTTCATCCACGCTGCCCATCTTTCTCTTTATTGGAGTTATTTTTATAATCCACTTATTTCAATTGCAATATCTGGGATATTTGTCAATCTTCCTTTACTGTGTGTGTGTGTGTGTGTGTGTTACTGTCCACATCCTTCCTTTACATATATCCTGCTATTCTCTTCTGTGCAAAATAACCATTGAGAATGGCAGTGATGTTAATGTCACACAGAGAAGTTTAGCTGTATTACAATTTGAAGAGCTGAAATTTTCAATGCAGTCAATAAATGAATTAATTGGGTTTGTACTGGATTGAGAAAGAAGACATAAATTTTCAACAACAACAACAAAAAAGAAAAAAGCAGGATAACAAAAGTGTAAGAGAATTATTTGTAAAAAATCTAAGGAATTACATTTTAATATAGACACGAAGTAGATAATTTTCTGAGAAAATATACTTTAGCAAAAATTGACCCCATTCAACAAAGAAAACTTAATTTCAATAAAAAACTTAGCAAAATTTGCTGACCAATTTTCTCCCTGCAAAGTTCTATATTACTTGAGTGTAGGTAAATGCTTTCTACTATGTATCAAAATTCAGATGCAATAACAAAAAATATTTACAAATGAGACAACCAAAAATTCATATGGAAAACAAAAGCTATAAGCAAAACAAAAGATACAAAGCAAACTGGAAAGAAAATATTCATGACATATATTACATATAAATGAATAATACCCCCATTTTTTCCAGCTACCCCCTATTTATTAATATTTAATCTCATTCACAAACATATGTAATATTTATTATTATATATAATCTCCTATAGTTCTTCTCGAGAATCTTCAGTAATATAATCCCTCCTAGATTTCTGCTGATAAAAAATACATTGAAAGTTTACTCATAGGACATATTTCCCAATATAATTTTCACAGTTGACCAAGGAAAGTCAAGAAGGGTATGGAAAAGAGATAGATATCCTATAGAACAGAGTGCAAAGTCATGGTGTATAATGAAGTAGGAAACGATTCCCAGGGAGCAGAAGCAGGGTTTAATCAGGGGCCATAACCTACTCCTGGTGTAGGATATCTGGTAACAATTACCTAGTAATTACCTACTAATTTTGATGGTAACAATTACCATTGAAAAATTGGAAAACAGTATGGAGGTTCCTCAAGACATTAAAAATAGGGTATTCTATGACACAGCAATTGCACGACTGTGTATTTACCCTAAAGATACAGATGTAGTGAAAAGAAGGGGCACATGCACACCAATGTTCATAACAGCAATGTCCACAATATCCAAACTGTGGAAGGAGTTGGGATGTTCTTCAGCAGATGAATGGGTAAAGAAGGTGTGCTTCATATATGCAACAGAATATTACTCAGCCATCAGAAAGGACAAATACCTACGATTTGCATCAACATAAATGGAACTGGAGGGGATTATGCTAAGTGAAATAAATAAAGTAGAGAAAGTCAGTTATTATACAATTTCACACCTATGTGAGATAAAAGGAATAGTGCAGAGGACCATAGGGAAGGAAGGGAAAACCAAATGGGAAGAAATCAGAGAGGGAGACAAACCATGAGAGACTCTGTTCTCTGGGAAACAAACTGAGGGTTGCAGAAGGGTGGAGGGTGGGGGAATGGGATAACCGGGTGATGGATATTAAGGAGGGCACATGTGATGATTACTAAGTGTTACATGCAACTAATGAATCACTGCACAATTAAAAAAAAAAAAGGAAAAATTGCTATGGAACAGTATTGCTATGTACATATCATTATTCTATGTTTCAGACAGCAGTTTTTATTACAGTTGTTTACTACTCTTTTTAGGTGTTGAAGAAAATATCTTGTTCTTTTGAGTTTGTAGATCTCCAAATCAGGAGGACCTTGACTGGATCTGATGTATATGAGACATAATAATACTGACGATTGATAGATGAGATAACTGGGGTTTCTAGAATAGGACAAAGGCTATTTTGCAAGTGGGAGATGCATGAATAATTCAGTTGAGGTCTGACTATATGGTATATTAATGTCCATGGTTTTTAACCCCTCCCCATGATCATACCATTTGCCTTATGTATTGTCAGTGCCTTTTACTTTGGTTCTGCCCTGGTCTTATGACTTGTTCTGGAGATAGACTGTTGGCCAGATGTGATGTAAGCACAAGCTTTAAAAAAGGACTTACACATTTCTGCTTGTGCATTTACTCTCTGCCATTGCTGTGAGATAGGCATTTTCAAGATATCCCAGTCATTCCAGGAAGGAGAAAGAGAGATACATGGAACAGAATAGAATTACCCCAACTGTCTGAGGCATTACCATCCTAGATTATTTGCAGACAGCCAATTCCCAGATTAGATCAAATCCACCCAAGTTTAGCAGAGCCATCTAGTTGACCTCCCCAGATGTTTTCCCAAAAATGTGCTTATTTTCTTAAGTAACTTGGGCTTTGACACTATTTTTTAATATGCAATTACTTATTTTAGAGAGACAGAAAAGAGAGGAGAAGGGAGGGGAAATGAGAGAGAATCTAAAGCAGACTCCTCACAGAGGGCAGAGCCTGACATGGGGCTTGATCTCACGACCCTGAGATCATAACCTGAGCCAAAATCAGGAGTCAGATGCTTAACCAACAGTGTCCCCCATGTGTCCCAATACTATTTTTTAATGAGTCATCATCTCATATTTAGGTGCAAACTGTATTCTTATATCAAATAATGCATTATTTGAAAAGCTATTAGCTAGTAACTTTTGTCATTATTCTAAACCATACATAAGTAATTTGATTTTGAACTACTCTATGTGTTCTATTCCATTTTAATTATCTTGTACCATATACTGACTTTGGAAAATAACCAGTATTAAATGACTGTTGGTTTTTAGATAGTATATCTTTTGCCATTTAAGTGTACAAAGTAATGAATTTTAAATAGAAAAAAAGTTACCCAAGCATAAAATCATTTAGCAAAATATTTATATAACCATAGATATTTTTGTTTCTTAGAAAAGGTCATTTGGCTATATGACATTTTTGGAAGTGTGACTGTGGTAAAACAAAATCAATTTTAAACCATTTACCACACAGTAATAAAAGTCCATGTTTATCTTCATTCTCATTATCAGTTAATTCAGTCATGTCTATGTAATTATTATATCTGAATATGACCTTCTTATCTTTCCGGGCTATTAGCTATTCTCTGCATACTCATGCATGAGATATGGACTTAAAAAAAACTTGTACATAGAAAAGAGCATCATTTTAGTGAAAACTCTGTAATCTATATTTAGGGATGTAAAGCATATACTATCTGATTGCATTTGATTGATATATATTCTTTAGCATTTTTATTTTGCCTTTCCCATTACATTAGAGCATAGATTCATGATATATTTATTGCTTACTTTCTTTAGACTAAGCCCCATGCTAAGGATATAAAGATTTATCTGATGAAAGATATGGTTTCTACACATTTCTTCCCAGACACACTATCCAACTGATGCAGCCAAGGATCAATTCTCCTGCTATCAGAAATATCCAAGAAGAAACAAAAAAGTCCTCAGACTTAAAGAGAGCTATGTCAATTACTAAGGTACTTCCTTTCAAAGTGCTGTCCCGAAATTAGAACTAGTTTCTAATTAGGTCAGTTTCTGCAGTTCACTACAAACCAAGTAGTGAACTGTGCATTTTTATATAGTACATTTTAACATAGGCACTATGGAGAGGCAGTAGGGTCGTGTCTTCAGACACCACAAATATGACTTTCTTGAGTACTAAAATAGGAAGCTTTTTCCTCTATCCTCAGCGGAGTATCCTTGATGTCAATTTTGGAGTGATAAGAAAACCTGCTTGCCACTCATGCCACTCATGATTATGTAAAGTACTGAAATTTCATGCTTTGTAAAACAAGCTAGATGCTGACATTGTTTTTTCTTTAATACAAAGAAATTCAACTAAAATAAATAGGATAAAATCAGGTGTAAAAATGAAGTTATAGATGAATTTTAAAGAAAGCATATTAGTTTTTTTTTTTTTTTACTGCTACTATGAATTACTACACATTTAGTGGCTCAAAACAACACAGATTAAATATCTCCTAGTTGAACAGGATAGTAGTCTAACACGGGTCTCACTGGGCTAAAATCAGTAAGTATGTGGAGCTGCATTCTTCTTTGGAGGCTTTAAGGGAGAATCCATTTGTTTGTTTTTTTTTCAGCTTCTTGAGGTCTTCTGACCCTTGACCCTGATTCCTTGGCCCTTGATTCTTTCTATCATCTTCAAAGCCAGTGATTAATAAATTATTAAATCTTGCTGATTTCTTTCTGTGGCTCTCTGGGAGCACCACTATGACCACAGCTCCCTCTGATCTCAGCTGGGATTGATTCTTTGTTCTTAAGAATCTATGTGATAAGCTTGTGACCACCAGAATAATCTAAGATAATTTTCCCATCTCGGTTTTAATTGTAATCTTAATCTCAATCTTCATCACATCTACTAAAACCCTTTTGGCAAGCCAAGGTAACGTATCACAAATTCCAAGAACTAAAACATCATCATTATGGGGGGCCATTATTCCACCTTTCACAGACTGTTAAGAAAAGCAGTGGCGTTCCACCAAAGCATCAAAATGCAGCACAGAGAAAGAGAGAGAGAGAGAGAGAAAGGTCTTACCCAGGCCTACTGCCTTTGGGTCTTCATCCTGGGTCTTCACATGTTCATTTAAATTTCTGAGCATCTGCTAATTGACAGGCATGAATACAAAAATATAATAATGTTTAAGTAAAGGTAATATTTTTAAGAGAAAACACACAATAAATATATCACATTATGCCACTCAAAATATTTTTCTACTCTAATTCAAATTGCTATGAAAAAATCATATGATGTGGTCACACAAACACACATATATAGATCCCTAGACTTAACATATGTGCAGGGATCTTAAAATGTAAATTCAATACCACTGCAAAAATGCAAATTTGTCACATGTTTGAAGATTTGCATATATAGCAGGAGATGTTGTGGCAGTCTAAGAAAAATCTGGACTTGCCTGTGAGTATAGATGGAATGTTAACATCAGACACTTCCAGATATCCATTTTAGTGAGAATATAAGCATAAGAACTTCAGTCATCACTGAAAATAGAGGAGAGATTAGATCTGAAGAAACTGATGATAAGAATTAATGAGGATGATGGGGGCGTGTGATAAAGTCAATTCCAGTTCTATGCCCTAGAGATGGGTATTTGCACACTGACAGTGCTATGGGCAGAAGTGCTCTGGGCAAAGGACAATGGACGTGAGAGACACTATAAGAAGAGAATGCTCTCTTTAGGGAAAATGGCTGTATTTAAACCTTAGCCTCAGAACCGCTAGTTATTCAACACAAGATATGTCACATAACCCATAGCTTATACTTCATTGCTCTCACCTATAAATGACACAATAACTTTATCTATTGGAATGGAAACTGCTAGTTAGTGTGCAGCCTCAATGGCTAGATAAATTGGTTCTTTTTTGCACCTCAAAGGGAAAAATAAATTGAAAAAAATCATGTACAAGCAGCCAATTAAGAATCATTCTGGTGACAAAAATATGACTAAGAGTATTTCTTTTCCACACAAGTCTGATTGCCTCAAATTTAGCTGTCATTTGTTTGGGAAAGAAGAGAATGGAATGCAAAGGCAAGGAAATGAATTATATTTTGAAATTTTGTCTAGTACAGAATTCTGGTATGGTTACCAGCACATGGTACTGTCTAGAAACAAATAAATTAGAAGCATACTAGTCTTTCAAGGGAATTATAATGCCAGTGAAATTAGCAACTGGAACTAAAGTATATTTTGACCATACATGTTTTTAACAGAACTCAAGTTCACAAACCTACATGCATAGGAGGCTGTCTATGGAAGCTTTCCTTACCAGATTTAGCCTTCCGCCTCAATATTCACTTTATGTGTCCTCAGAGGAGAGGGCAAAGGATGTCCCAGAAAGCAGAGCAAAGGGCTTCAAAAGCCAATAGATGAGAGCATTTTTTTTTTTCTAGAGAGCAAAATTCGGTTGTAATCAAGGATCTTTTCAATTCCAGTTGGCAGAACTTTACCATTGCCCTGGAGTATCTCCATATTTCATTTTCGAAATTAGGGAAGCTATTTGCAATGATCTTGTTTCTACTCTACCTTGTTTATTGTACGAGTTGAGAGCAAATTACTCATCTACTTGGTTCATATATTCTAGCTACATAGTTCCATCTAATTGGATGTGGACATTTGCGGGGAACACCTTGAATCTTCATCAGAGAAAGAATGAACATATTCCACATGCAGAAAAAAATGATGACATTGGAATTTGATGAATAGAAGGGGAAACTGAGATAGAGACCGGTAGCACAGAAAACAGACGATTTTCCCTGTACTCATAAGGCTCGCTCTTTTCCGAGGACTTACTCTGTGACAGAGTTAGAACCACCGGAATGAGAACAGAATCTGGCTTATCGTAACTTCCCCAATGCAGTTCTTTCACCCATCCGTCTGCTTCCTGGATACTGATGCCCACAACAGTATTGTGTTGAAGTGGGAAGAGCTTTCATCAATCTGGTTTCCTGAATGGATGTGATGGAATTTTGTCCTAATCAGGAAGTCCTCATTGAGTCTTCACATGAATAAGATTAAATTCTATTGTGTTAAGTAAGCCACTGATATTTGGAACCTTATCTGTTATAGAAACTCACATTATTTTGACTAATTACTCTGCCTTATGGGGCTGTTGAGAGAATTACATGAGCTAATTTATGTAAATCCTCAACAAATAGTTGTTCTTACAATTTCACTAAAATGTGTTTGACATTTTACAACTTGGGGCACATGCAGTGCTGCTTTGGTTTGTCAAAGAAACATAAATATTTCATTAGGAATCAGAGTGGTGCCTGCGTGGCTCAGTCAGTTAAGCAGATGACTTCAGCTCAGGTCATGATCCAAGTCTGAGCATCAAGTCCCACGTCAGGTCCCCTGCTCAGGGCGGAATGAGCTTCTCCCTCTCCCTCTCCCCTTGCTTGTGTGTACTCTCTCTCTCTCGCTCAAATAAATAAACAAAAAAAAATTTTAAAAAGAATCATATGTAATCTACAACTAGGAAAGTAAGACAAAGTTCTGTCTAGTGAAAAATATTAACCCCTGAAGCTAGCAAGAATTCATTAAACATTAAATTGTAATGAGGGTGATGTTTAAACAACTTTGGAATTGGCCCATTGAAGGGACTTCTGGTTTCTGAGCATCTCTGTAACACAAGAAAAAATACAGTTGGAAGTATTAATTCCCAATTTTGAAAGTCATTCAATGTATTTGGTATAGAATTTGTTTTCTTCTATTCATGTAATATTAATGTATCAGTAATTTTCCACTGTAAAAGGAACACCTGATTTTCTGAACATATGAAAATAAGATTGTATTTTGTATGGGGAATTTTATATTATACACTAAAATGAATATTTTAAATAAGAATAATCTTGACAATTATCATGTATATAGGTAAACACAATGGTAGAAAAATAGATTTTCTGGGGCAGCTGGGTGGCTCAGTTGTTAAGCGTCTGCCTTCGGCTCAGGTCGTGATCCCAGGGTGTTGGGATGAAGCCCCACATAGGATTCCCTGCTTAGTGGGGAGCCTGCTTCTCCCTCTCCCACTCTCCCTGCTTGTGTTCTCTCTCTCACTGTGTCTCTCTCTGTCAAATAAATAAAATCTTAAAAAAAAAAAGAAAAATAGAATTTCTTAAATATTAAGCAATCCTGCATTTGATACTTGGTGGTCCTTTAAAAACACTTCACAGGATATGCCATTGGTAATTGGTATGTTAGCATATTTAATAAAAAATCAGTGTAGTTTAGGTATATTAAAATTATGCCCCAACAGAACACCCTGGAGTGAGCTTTATTGCTTAAACTGTGGAAAGGTCACACATTTTCAGCATATCATCATGTTTCAAAAATAATTACATTTTCCTTGTCAGTGGGGAAATGGGAAGATAAGAACTATAACACACACAATTAAATTTAACCTTCTTAATGGGATATTAGTGATCTGGGATTTACTTTCAACATTTATCAAAAAGGTATTCCTTATATACATATTTGTATAGATTATTCAGTGTAGAAGATTGTGACCCATTTCTGGAATTCTAAACATCAATTACCTCATGCTTTTCAGATAGCCCCATGTGAATTTTCAAATGTCAACTCATATATGACACATAAAAATGGGAATTCAGAGCGCCTGGGTGGCTCAGTGGGTAAAAGCCTCTGCCTTCAGCTCAGGTCATGATCCCACCGTCCTGAAATGGAGACCCACATCGGGCTTTCTGCGGGGGCCTGCTTCCTCCTCTCTCTGCCTGCTTGTGATCTCTGTCTGTCAAATAAATAAATAAAATCTTTTTAAAATATGAGAATTCATTATTCCTCAGTTTCCTCTTTATAATTATTGATTTCATTCATCTTTCCTATCAAGGGCTATTGACAAAATATCTCTTCCCTGCAAAATGTCTTTTTTTTTTTTTTTTTGGACAATGCCTATGGGCTGGACAGAAAAGCACAGTTTAAATAAACAATCCACAACAGCTGTCCTAGTGTGAGTATGCTTGACTAGGTAAAAGCCTCTTTTCCATTTATCAAATATATCTCCTTAAGAAAGATAAAATAACAGAACTTGAAATGCTTAGGCAACCATATCTCTACATTTTCAGAGAAACTTAGTCCATCAGAAATGATCCTTGGGAAAAATACAATGGTGATAATCAATTTGCAGAACGAGAAGTTCTTCTGAATGTATTAAAGATTCATTCAGTCATATGAGATATTTCCAATTTGGTCATCATGATTAAGTCCAATAATGTTTCATCTAAACTGATATAAAATAAGTTTTAAAAATTATTAAAGAGGAATTATATTCTGTACTTCTATTTCTACTGTACCTTGAAACAGATATTAACTGTACTAGAAACTGATGTTAGGCTGATTAACAAAGATAAACGATTAAATTATATAAAAGGGATGGAATTGTCATATGGACTTAGAGTATCCAGGTATTAAAAGTTGTGATATTTACACTTCTCTCCTAGGAGGCCAAAGTATAACATACAATGAATTATAAGTGTGATACCTACCGTGAGCTTCCAGAATTGAACTTAAACACTACTTCACAAAACTGGAATTTGATAGGGTAAATGTCAGCCAAAGAGAGAATGAAATATGTTGCAGGACTCAGAAGAAACTGATCTGAAAACCTGCATAAAAAAATAAATTCTTAATTATATTAAGAATTATATTATATTATATTATATATTATTGAATATGATACAATAAGCTATATATTGGCTATGAAGAATGCACTTTAGACAGTATAATTTTATCATGAGTGAATCCTTAGGATAATACTGTCACCTAGCACTAATATTCATTTGGTAGAAAATTACTTTGCAGGAATGAAAGTGGAAAGATCTGACACCTTACAAAAGACCAGAGCTTTGAGATTTGTGTTTGGCATTAAACATCCATGGAGACAAACCATCAGAGACACTTAACTATAGAAAACAAACTGATGGTGCTGGAGGGGAGGTGAGTGGAGGGATGGGGTAATTGGGTGATGAACATTAAGGAGAGAACCTGATGTAATGAGCATTGGGTGTTCTATGTAAATGACGAATCACTAAACTCTACCTCTAAAACTAAAACAATACATACATACAAACATACATAAATATTAAAAGTTAAAGTAGATTTTAAAATAAAATAAAAATGAAAAATTTTAGAAATTAAAAAAAAATCTATGAAAAAAAAAATCTGTGCCACAGAAACATCTTGTTCATGCCTGGGAAAGCAAAGGAAGATGGCAGGAATGGCTAGCTATATAGTTGTCTGCTTCCTTCTTTAACAGTAGATCGCTGAGGTTTTATCTTAACTAATGCAGCGTGTTGTGGCTCTATGTCCAAATACTAAACCAGTATCCCACTTACTGGTCTTTTCTAAACAAGAATGAGCGTCTGTCACCCTACTTCTATAGGTCTTAACCAGTGCTGGTGGAAGGTGAAAACCACAGCAGCCACTGTGAATGCAGAGATTGAAATAACAGCATATTTATAATGAAAGAGCTGCTAAACCAGCCTAGTACATTTCAACCATTCCTTTACAGAAAAAGGAACTTCTATTGTTCTACAAGCCACCATTTTGTGTGTGCGTGTATGTCTCCTCTTACTGCAACTAACACAGAAGAGCTGTGAGTTGAATCAAGGCTTTGGAAGAAGTATTAGAACTTTGAATGCAATAAGCTGAGAGTCCATGTCAAAGGGCAGATTGCCTCAGGGCATGATTTGAAATGAATGATAATCAAGCAACTGGTGCCTGTTCTGGTATGGTCCGCTTACCCCCAACCCACTATGTAAAAACATCATGGTTTCTAGCTATGTCAGAGGTAAAGCCTCCTATAGAGATCAGTTATAAACATTGGATACAATGCACAAATAAATTATTTGAAAGCTTCAGAGTACAACCAAAAGCAACTAAACTTGAGTGACCAATACCTCAGAGAAAAGGATGGCCTTATGACACAAGTCGCACACTTCCCACTGCTTTTTTATTAAGGTCATGTGCAGAAAATGGAGGGGTGCCTGGGTGGCTCAGTCCCTAAGCGTCTGCCTTCTGCTCAGGTCATGATCCCAGGGTCCTGGGAACAAGTTCCTCACCAGACTCTCTGCTCGGAGGGAAGCTTGCTTCTCCCTCTCCTACTCCTCTTGCTTGTGTTTCCTCCTCCTCTTGCTGTCCCTCTCTCTCTCTCTCTCTCTGTCAAGTAAATAAATAAAATCTAAATAAACAAACAAGCAAAAACAGTGCAGAGAATGGAAACTGAGGAGGAAAGAGCATCCTGAGATTTTTGGTCCTTTCACTGGAATAAGGAGATAAAAACTGAACTTCTGGATTGCTAAAGAGACCTAGTTTTTGAAACGGTTGGAGAAAACAACCAAGAAATTAGCCTGATATTCTGCGAGTCATTTGCCATAGAAATATATATGAACATTTAAGTTGTTGATGATGTATTATTATGAATTGAAGTAGACCTGCAGTAAGAAATATTATATAATATAAAAGGGAACACTTAGTTATGATTAAAAGTTCAATTTGAAAAGGTAAAGAAATCTTAATTTTTTTTAAATCCTAAATTTTTATGCAAATAATAACTTCAAAATATATAATAAGGTGAGAACTGACTAAAGTTGAAATTGAAAAATATTGAGGTGCTCAGCTAGCAGGAGCTGCTGACCACCCGCAGGCGCCTGCGTAACAATAAAGAACCTCTTGCTGATTGCATCCAGT
>NC_081568.1:18892800-18955627 GCF_022355385.1 Mustela nigripes
GCTGAGCACCCGCAGGCGCCTGCGTAACAATAAAGAACCTCTTGCTGATTGCATCCAGTGGCAGTGTTGGATTCTTGGGTAAGGGGATCCGCGGGTCTTTCATTTGGAGGTCCCATCGAGATCATTGGACTCCTGCCCACGGATCCAACTGACTCCCACCAGGAGGTAAGCTGGCCAGCATTTAAATTATAATAAAAAAAAAATGAAAAATATTGAATCATAATTTGAGATATCAATGCAACTTACTCCATAGCATAAAAATCCAGACAAAAGCTCAAGAAAGATAACATTTGCCTATCAAGATTAAGAAAATTGACAAAAGTCACACACATAGAACCATATCCCCCTAAAAACTGAATTATTTTCAAGAAAATATGGAAACTTTTAATTGGCCTAATTCTGGGAAAATATACATTTATTTCAAAGATCAAAACCATGCTGCATATATTTACTAACCACAGTGAAAGGAATCTAAAAATCAATACCAAAAGTAAGATATAAAAGTATTAAGCAAGAAAGTTCTAAATAGGTTACATGTCATGTTTCAATAAAGAAATCACAAAACATTTTGCATCTAATAATATTTTGAAACAAATAATGCAAGTAAAATGATCATAACTTGGGAGAACCATCAATCTTCAGTGGGAAATTTACAGCCTTAAGTCCACGACAGAAATTTGATTTAAGGCTTTAACTACCAAAGTGCAATGAGTTGAATGGTAGCCCTCTGCAGGGTATGTCAACATCCTCATTTGCAGAACCTGAGACTGTTACCTTATTTAAAATAAGAGTCTTTATAGATGGGATTGAGTTAAGGATCTTGAGATAAAGAGAACAAGTTGTATATTCCCGTGGGCCCTTAGTTCTATATCAAGTTTCCTTGTCAGAGATCCACAAGGGAGATGATAGACAGAAAAAGAGGAAGCAGTGAGACTACAGAGGAAGAGATTGGAGGATACATCTTCAGCTAATGAATGCCTGGAGCCATCAGAAGCTAGAAAAGGCAAACACTAGAATCTCTCTGAGAGGATTTCCCAGTAGCACAACCTTTTCAACACCTTAATTTTGGATTTCTGGCATCCAGAACCATGAGAGAATAAGTTTCTGTTGTTTTAAGCCACCAGATTGGTTATAACAACCACAGGAAACTAATAGAGCAGTACCTAGAGCGAGAAAAAAACAAAGCAAAATAATTCTAAGAGAAATATTAGGAAATTATGATAAATATGAGATCAGAAAATAATCTTTAAAAACAAAAATATATAACTAAAAATAAAATTGATCATATTAATAAAACTGAAAAGAAAAAACATTTTTCTCAGCCAGGAATAAAAAAAAGTTTCTCTCTCTCTCTTTATATATATCTATAAATAGATATATATCTATATATATCTTAGAAATATAAAAAGCTTTTAAAATTAAGAAAATTTTAAATTTGTATATAAAAATAATTTTCTTAAAAACTCAATATAATTAGGGGTGTCTGAGTGTCTCAGTTGGTTAAGCGTCTTACTCTTGATCTTGGCTCAGGTAATGATTTCAGGGTTATGGGACTGAGCCCCACGTGGGGCTCTGCACTCCGTACAGAATCTGCTTGACCCTCTCCCTCCGCTACTCACCCTCATGCTCTCCCTCTCTTAACTATAAAATAAATAAATAAATAAAAGTCTTTAAAAAAATTTCAGTATAACTAATGCAAGAAAAAGTAGGGAATCTGAATAATCCTCTACTATTAATAAACTTGAATTTATAATTTTATACCTTTTTACAAAGAAAACTCCAGTCTTGGATGAGCTTCATTTGTAGATTCCTTCAAATACTTAAGGGGAAATTATCTGCTTTAAACGAGTTCATCTAGACAATAGAAAAAAAATACCTTTCCTATCTCATTTTGCAAGGACAAGATTTAAATACAAATACAAATAAGATTTGCATGCAAAAAAAAAAAGTCCACTAACAATCAAAACATACAGTATGTGCTTGATTCCCTCACCTCTCTCATTATCCTTCAGCCACATGGTTATTAACTTTTTTCAAGTTTTCTTGAACAAATCTCACTGCTTAATACTGTTTCACTTGACTAAATAACTTCATGACTCCTTCCTTTTTGTACTAGCACAGGGTAATTCAGAATTATTAAAAGTGACATCATTGTGACCCTACTTAATATTTTTGGCTATCAGATTCATAATTCTTAGTTTTATCATTTAGAACTTTCACAATTTGGTCTTTATCTTCCTATTCTTCATTATTTAGCCAATCTTTGGTCCCCACTACTGCCAATTCACCCATATCAAATATTTCAGCATCCCACTGTACTAACAAATTCAAACAACAGCACTTTAACTCAAGTGGCTCCTTGCACATATTCTGTTCTTTCTTTTTCAGTATAGATCATGTGTGTTAGAAGTAAACATCAATTGCTGGAATATGAAGAGCACTGACAATATACAATTGAAATGAGAGTTGATATAGCAGAGTTTCTAGAAACAAAGCTTAACATAGCAAATGGAATAAACAGTGATTTGTCTTCCTTTGAAAATGGTTTGAATGTGATGCATTTAAACATGTCTATTTTTGAAACTTTCTGTATGAGAAAGAGGGTATATATGAATATTAAGTGGACAAATGATAGATTCTGAAGTTTGCTATTGCCTTTTTTACATAATCCTTCAAACCCTACCCCATTTACTTGAATGTGACTAATCCAATCATGGCAAGGATAGACCCTGATTAGTTTAAGAAAACGAATACTATCCTATGCCTCATGTTTATGGTTTTTAAGATTATTCAAGGGACCCAAGAATCTTCATACCAAGAGAAAATAAAGCTTTCATGTTAGAGTTGTCAGAAGAGTTACTTCCTTCTGCCCTGGCTCTGAATAATGAAACATACACAGCTGTATGTGGCTGTTAGTGTTTTTGCAACCTTAGATGGAAGCTTAGATACAGATAAGGGTAGAGAAAAGAGAATCGCCAAGAAACATAACCAGTGCTATAAAAGAACTATGTCTGGATTCCATCTAACCATGAAACTATTAAGTTAAAGTTGTCAATATATTGACTCCTTGGTTTAAACCAGCTAGAGTTTTCTATTACTTGAGACTAACGCCCTTGGATATGGATCAAGACGGAAAGATGTTATCAGAATGAACTTTTGTTGTTTCATTTCTTCTAAGTGGTTAAAAAAAAAGATATTTTCTAAGAAAGGATTGATTTTTGAAGGAGAACATATATTTCATGTGTACTTGCTGATTTAAAGTAACTTTAAAACACGTAAGTAGATTTGATCATGTCCTTGATCAAAAAATTCAGATGAGAAAACTGGAGTACATCAAGCCCACTGATGACAAATGAAGCATTTTAGTTTCAAAGGAGAAATTTTAGAATAAACACAAAGAAGGTGTTCAACCAAAAAAAAATGCAGAAATACAGTAATTTGCAGAGCGGAGGAAGATAATGAGCTTGAAAAGATATTTACTGAGGAATGGCCAAAGATGTTGACAGAAAAGCAAGGCGGTACAATATCCTCTCTCCAACTCTCTTTCTCTTTCTCTCTTTCTCTCTCACACACACACAGACACACATAGACACACACACAAATTATTTAAAGAAGGAAAAATATTACAATATTGCAAAATTCTGTCACTAGATCAAGTAAAATGAGAGTTGAACTATCCACTGGATTTAGAGAAATGCTATGATTGATTACCTTAGAGACAGTTGTTTCCAGGAATAACATATGGGATTAGAATTCAGATCAAGACAGTTGAAAAGTTAGTAGAAAATGTGGACTTAGAGACAAAATAGGTCTGGCTGGTAAGGAGAAGATGCAGAGGTTGTAGATAGGTAGGATTTTAAAGAAGTTGCTTGTGTTGTATGTTTTGCATTTTTTTTTTTTGCCTAATAATTATTAATTAAAACAATGAACATAATCGGGATGCCTGAATGGCTCAGTTAGTTAAGCCTTTGGCTCAGGTCCTGATCCCAGAGTCCTGGAATCAAGTCCCATAATCAGTTCCTTGCTCAGGGAGAATCTTACTTCTCCCTCTGCCTGCTGCCCCCACCACTTGTGCTCGCTCCCTCTTTCTGACAAATAAATAAATAAAATATTTTTAAAAAATAATCAACACTATTATTTTTGTTTGATCATTAATGGCTTCTTTTTAGAGCAGTTTCAGGTTTACAGAAAAATTGATTTAAAAAATATGTAATTTCCCCTTTCTGCCCACGGATCCTGCCGAGGAAGCATCATTTTAAGGTCTCCCTTCCCACTTCAGGCATGTCTAAGTCAGAGTCTCCCAAAGAATCTAGACAGTTGCAGAAGCTCTTCATGGGAGATTTGAGGTTTGAAACAACCCATGAGAGCCTGAGGAGCCATTCTGAACAATGGGGAACATTTATATAGTGTGTGTAATGAGAGATCCAAATACCAAGGGCTCCAGAGGCTTTGGGTTTGTTATCTAGGCCAGCATGGAGGAAGTGGATGCAGCCATGAATTCAAGGCCACACAAGGTGGACAGAAGAGTGCAGAACAAAAGAGGGCTCTCTCAAGAGACGATTCTCAAAGACCTGGTGCCCACTTAACTGTGAAAAAGATTTTTGTTGGTGGCATTAAAGAAGACACTGAAGAACATTATCTATAGATTATTTTGAACAGTATGAGAAAATTAAAATGATGAAATCATGACTGACCAAGGCAGGGGCAAGAAAAAAGGGTTTGCTTTTATAACATTTGATGATTACAACTCCATAGACTGGCTTGCCATGCAAAAATACTGTACTATGAATGTCCACAACTATGAAGTAAGGAAAACCCTATCCAAGCAAGAGATGATGAGTGCTTCATCTAACTAAAGAGGTCAGAGTGTTTCTGGAAACTTTGGTGGTGGTTGTGGAGATGGTTTTGATGGAAATGACAACAGCTTCAGTCATGAAGAAAATGTCAGTGGGTAAAGTGGCTCTGGTGATGGGTATAAAAGCAGTGGGGATAGCTATAATCCATTTGGTAATGATGAGAGGAACTTTGGAGCTGTCAGAAGCTATAACGATCTTGGCAGTTAAAACAATCAGTCTTCAAATTTTGGGTCCATGAACTGAGGGAAGTTTGGAGGCAGAAGCTCTGGCCCCTATGGTGGTGGAAGCAAATACTTTGCCAAACCACAAAATCAAGATGGCTGTGGTGGTTCCAGGGGCAGCAGCAGTAGCTTTGCCAGTGACAAGAGGTTTTTAAGTCCTTCCAGGAAGCAAAGCTTAGCATGATGGGAGATCCAGAGAAGTGATAGGGAAACTACAGGTTATAACAGATTTGTAAACTTGGCCAAGCACAAGTGGTGGCAGTGCCTGGCTGCTACAAAAAAAGATATGTTTTACTGTGTATGGGCAAAAAATTCGAGGACTGTATTTGTTTTTTTTTTTTGTTTTGTTTTGTTTTTTAAAGATTTTTTTTTTAATTTATTTACTTGAGAAAAAGACAGTGAGAGAGAGCATGAATGGGGAGAAGGTCAGAGAGAGAAGCAGACTCCCCATGGAGCTGGGAGTCCGATGCGGGACTCGATCCCGGGACTCCAGGATCCATGACCTGAGCCGAAGGCAGTCGTCCAACCAACTGAGCCACCCAGGCGTCCCCGAGGACTGTATTTGTGACCAATTGTATAACAAGTTTATTTTAGTTTCTATTCTGTGGAAAGTGTAAAGCATTCCAACAAAGCATTTTTTTAAAAAAATATTTTATTTATTTATTTGACAGGCAGAGATCACAAGTAGGCAGAGAGGCAAGCAGAGAGAGAGAGGAGGAAGCAGACTCCCCACTGAGCAGAGAGCCCGACACGGGGCTCCATCCCAGCACCCTGGGATCATGACCTGAGCCGAAGGCAGAGGCTTTAACCCACTGAGCCACCCAGGTGCCCCCCAACAAAGCATTTTAATGTAGTTGTTTTTTGTTTGTTTCTTTGTTTGTATTTTACACCCATGTTGATTGCTAAATGTAATAGTCTGGTCCTAATGCTGAATATATATGTCTTTAAAAAAAATACAGAATTCCCATATACTCACTTTTCCTTCAACATAATTTGTCCTATTCTTGGATTAATATGATAACGTTTGTTATAATTAATGAGCAAATATTGATACATTATTATTAGCTAAAGTGAATAGTTTAAATTTGAGCTTATTCTTTGTATTGTATAGCTCTATGGATTTTGATAAATATGTAATATGCACCATTATATCATACAGAATAGTTTCACTCTCCTAGAATTCCTCTCTATTCTACTTTTTCTTCTCTTCACTCACTCCCTGTCCCTGGAAAGGGATCTCTTTACTGATTTTTTTTACTGTTTCAATATTTTTCCTTTTCTACAATGTCATATAGTTGGGATCAAACAGTATACATCCTTTTCAGATTGGCTTCTTTACTTGGTAATATGCATTTAAGATTCCTCCATGTCTTTTCATTGGTAATTCATATCTTTTGATCACTGAATGATATTCTGTTGTCTGGATTTTCCACAATTTGTCTACCCATGTACCTATTTTATCTGTTCTTTCGGTAGGCATACTTCTATGTATTTATCTATTTGATGGAAAATATTCAGAGAAGAAACTCTTGAAAGTACTATAGAACTAAGAGGAAATAAAATAAAGCATCATATATGGTAGAGGAATTTTTATTAAGTTATAGAAGGGATACTGTCTCTACTGAAAACCAGGAGAATAGTAAGGAAGGCATGCAGATATACAGAAGTTTGTAAATTTGAGGGGGGAAACTGAGAGAGCTAACAGCTTGTATTTAACCTGTGAATTAGGGACTGAGTCTATCAGCTAATACAGAAGATAGTGACCAATGAAGAGGAATGTTTAGAACATATAAGTGTGAGTGTTAGCCAGTTTGTACTTTCTTTCATATATAATGATATTCATCTCCCAAAAGTCAATATATTTACTCTCACTTAAAACTTTGCAAAAAGTTTTTAATATTTGCTTTAATTAAATTTTCTCTAATCATTCCTATAGGTGTAAACTCTGATCATAGATTTTTTTTTTTAATATGGGGAGTATTTCTCTGAAATTAGTTTTTATGACTTTAAAGAATTTTGATATTACTGAAATGGTTCACTATTCATTTGGACTTTAATGTTATGTCTTTCTTTATTCAATTAAAAGCACAGTACCAAAATGTGAAATTATATTTTGTTTTAAAGATTGTACAGACACAGAGAAAAAAATTACATAATGGATTCATTCATAATTTTCATCATAACACTATTTTGCTAAACTAAATAAATCTTCTTCATCTGCCAAAATAAATAAAATTAAAAGAACTCCCACCAAAGAGCTTATCAATTCAACAACCAAGGAATGAATCATCCAATCAAGAAATGGGCGGAAGACATGAACAGACATTTCTGGAAAGATGCCAACAGACACATGAAAAAGTGCTCAACATCACTTGGCATCAGGGAAATACAAATCAAAACCACTGTGAGATACCACCTCACACCAATCAGAATGGCTAAAATTAACAAGTCAGGAAAGGACAGATGTTGGCTAGGATGTGGAGAAAGGGGAACCCTCTTACACTGTTGGTGGGAAAGCAAGCTGGTGCAGCCACTCTGGAAAACAGTATGGAGGTTCCTCAAAAAGTTGAAAATAGAGCTACCCTATGACCCAGGAATTGCACTACTGAGTATTGACCCTAAAGAAACAAATGTAGTGATCCAAAGGGGCACATGCACCCAAATGTTTATAGCAGCAATGTCCACAATAGCCAAACTATGGAAAGAACCTAGATGTCCATCAACAGATGAATGGATAAAGAGGTGAGATATATATAATGCAGCATCAAAAAACCCTGAAATCTTGCCATTTACAAGGATGTGGATAGAAGGAAAGTATCATGCTAAGCAGAATAAGGCAGAGAAAGACAATTTTCATATGATCTCTCTGATATGAAGAATTTGAGAGGCAGGATGTGGGGTCATGGGTGATAGGGAGGGAAAATAGTGAAACAAAATGAAACTGGGGAAAGAGACAAACCAGACAAACCATAATAGATTCTTAATCTTAGGAAACAGAGGACTGCTAGGGGAGTAATTTGGTAGGGATAGGGTGGCTGGGTGATGGACATTGGGGAGGGTATGTGCTATGGTGAGTGCTGTGAATTGTGTAAGACTGATGATTCACAGACCTGTACCCCTGAAGCAAATAATGTAGTATATGTTAATAAAAAATAAATTAATAAATTAACTATTTAATTAATTAATTTTGGGGGAAAATCTCCCACTAAAAAGATAGATTTCTAACACATGTGTATTGTTAATTATGTATCCATATGTGATACTCATGACATTAAAATTTATGATTATGCAATTAAAATTACCTTTGCTTAGAAGAACAATCCAGATATTTCCAGATAAACAATGAAATTATAATTATGAGTGTTTCTTTGAAAAATCTATATTAATAAGTATATCAACATAAGTTATGATAATATTCACAAAATGAGTAAGAACTTCATGGTTTTTTTGAACTTTTGTTCTTAAAATTCATGCTATTTTTCTTAATATGCATATACTAAAATGTAATGTCTTCTCTTTTAAGAAATAATATAAATGATACTTGAGTGATGATTTATGGCAATAACCAATCCAGGAATAGTAATGTAAGTCCAAAGCATGAATATTATTTTTTAATTTACTAAATTTACATTAATTTCTTGAATACCTATAAGATTAGTCTGCAATGTATATTAGATTATTATTTAAAAACAATCTTAAAGACACATCTTCCTTGAACTTATAATAAATAATAATATAATAAATATATAACATGATAAACCCATAATAAGTGGAAAACATCATAAGCTGAAAATGCATTCAATATACCTAACCTACTGAACATCATAGCTTAGCCTCGCCTACCTTCAACATGCTCAGAACACTTACAGTAGCCTCTGGTTGGGGAAAATCATCTAACACAAAGCCTATTTTACAACAACATGTTGAGTATTTCATGTAATTGGTTGATTACAGTACTGAAAGTGAAAACCAGAATGGTTGTGCAGGGACAGAAAGGCGGTAAATAGATCTGCTGCTTACTCGTGATGGTGTGGCTGCCTGGGAGCTGCAGCTCACTGTCACTGCCTAACATCACCAGAGCATCTCCTGCAAAGCGCTCGCCTCGGAAAAGATTGGAATTCAAAATTTGAAGCATGGCTTCTACTGAATATGCATCACTTTCACACATCATAAAGTCAACGAATTACAAGTCTGTAAGTTGGGAACCATCTGTACTTCATAAATACTTTTGTGGAGATTTGCAGATAATATGCCTAAAAATAATTTCAAAGTGAACGTTACCAAGAAGACCCTCAGATATAAGAGCTCTGATAGCTGTCTGACCTAGATTTTCTGCATTCAGGTAAGCTGGAATAAATTGATGTTGAGCAGAACATTTTTTATTTTCTGTCTTGAACTCAGATTGTGTGATCATTCTAGTACCCATTTAAATAAAAAAATAGTTAAATAATAAATAAAGGAAGAGAAACCACTGTATTCCTGATATGATTTTTCCATAAAAGTATGATTAAATGAATATATGAAAACTTGGATCAAAATGGTATTTATCACTTTGGATTTTGGTTTCTTTTTTTGCATTATTGGAAAACTGTGCTAATATATTTAGGTTTATATCTAAAACCAACTTGGTTCCAGGTTTTCACATGTAATCATATCTAGAAAGATTTTTTAAAAAGTAAAAGTCTCAGAATCTCTTCATTGAGGTGACTGTCCACATGTTACAGGATTCCTAGTCTCTCAAGTTTTGCATTTGAGGATTAGTACTGTTCTAACCCCATAAAACGATAATCAAATTCTTATCTCCCCAGATTTCTAAAACTTCTACTTGGGAATACACATACTTGCATCAGGCATGTATGTATGCATGTATGTATGTATGTATGTATGTGTGATATTTATATACATACATATATATGCATAATTTAGCATATGTTATATATACAAATAATAAATTATTAAATACACTGCTCACTAAATATATTACTTATGGATATATGCACATGCACACAGAAATACAGAAATGTATGTCTGTCTCCATATATATTACTATATATGAATATATAAATATTTATATATATTTAGTATTTATTGTATTTACTTAGCAATTTTGTGTATTCACTTAAATATACTAAACATGAAAAATAAATATACTAAATACTAAATAATATTCACACACATTACACTTTTTATACTAATAATCATTTCCTCTGCCTTTTTTATGGGAGTGAAAGAGTTAAGTGAGAAAACGTAAGGTTGCCATGATATATCATAGGGACTTTGGAAAAAGGAGGATCAGGGGATTTTTGTATTTTCATTTTTAACTAAAATAATTGTAAAATGCATTTTCTTTTCTTTATTAGTAATGTATAAAGTTAAAAGTTCTCAAAAATATTTGTTTCCTGGGGTGCCTGAGTGATTCAGTCAGTTAAGCATCCAACTCTTGGTTTCAGTTCAGGTGGGGATCAGTGCTCAGCAGGAAGTCTGCTTTAAAGATTTTCTCCCTCTGCCCTTCCCCACCTCTATAAAGAAATAAATCAATCTTTCAAAGCAAAAAATGCTTGTTTCCGCAAACGTATGTGTATGTGTATATGTATGTGTATGTCTGCAAGATTAGTATGTTATAAAGTTGAAGTGTTTAATCAATTTAACAAAATCAAATATCCTTAGAAAACTAATGGGTATCACACAGAATACAGAATATGGTTGACTGGATTTTTATGTATATATAAAGAATCCAAGGCAGTCATCAGATATTTTAAATTAATCAGGGTGATGTGTGTAGTCATGTTACCTAGGTAGTGTTCAAGCTCCTTTTGAATTCATTATCTCTGATATGGTTATTGTAGTCACATAGCCTTAGTATAAGTTGAAAGAAAGATGTGGTCTTGTACTTGTTAATAATTTATCTGTTGTATGTACCTAGTTTATTTTTGCAAACCACGGCTTGTGTTTTTTATTATGTGCATCTTTCTACTTTGTTTTTAAAAGTTATTCTAAGTAGGAGAGAATGGTAATATGCACTATATTTCATAAGGTGTAGCTTATATTAATTTTGAGTGTCCATGGAAACATATTTTTTTTCCCTAGGTGAGTTCAGTCTCAGAAATGGAAACAAACCATTATACTGATATTGTACTACTATTGATATCTATATTAATTAATGCCTGTAACACTTAATTTTTTAAGACTTTTTTTCAAGATTTTTTTTATTCACTTGAAAGAGAGAAAACCAGCACAGAGTAAGCAGAGGGGGAAAGAGAGAGGGAGGCAGACTCCCTGCTGAGCAGGGAGCCCACAAGGCTGGATCCCAGGACCTGGAGATCATGACTCGAGCCAAAGGCAGATGCCTAATAGACTGAGCCACCCAGGAGCCCCTGTAATAATTACTTATCAAAAATCAGTGCATTATTATTTTTGCAAAGAAAACCATTATTCCTTCGCATAAATGAATATAAATCATAAGTTTAGTAGAACAGATCTTGTATGTTGAGTTTCAAAATTAATAAATTAGAATGTGACCACAAAATGATGATTAGTTCATTTTTATTGCAATTATTGTCTCAGGGGTCCTCTAGACCACTCTTAAGTTTGATGATTTGCTAGGAAGACCCCAGAATTCCACAAAGCTGTTATACTTACATTTACAGTTTATAGTAGAAGAATACAGATCAAAATCAGCAAAGAGAAAAGGTGCATATGGCAGAGTTTAAGAGAAACCAGGTTCTACCTTCCAACTGTCCTCTCCCAGTAGAGTAAAAAAGATAGCAACAATGTGTGATGACATTTCCAAAGTGTTGCCTAACAATGAAGCTCAATCCTTCTTGAGCCCTGAGGCCAGGTTTTTACTAATGGTCTATCATGGGACATCTATGAGACTGACCTAAGCCACTTGGACTCCAATCCCCAGAGGTCAAATGACAGCATGGCCTCAAATCCCAGGTAAACAAAAATAGTTGTTTACCATAGTTACACTGTTAGCATAAACTATCTGTGTGGCTTAAATATCTTGGTATACAAAGACATTCTTTTTTGTTTCTTTTTTTCTTTTTTTTCTTTCTTTCTTTTTTTTTTTTTTCTTAACTTGAGGAATGAGAGAGTGAACATGGGAGCAAGTACAAGCAGAGGGCGGGGCAGAGGGAGAAACCACTCCCCACTGAGCAGGGAGCCCTGTGCCAAGCAGGTCTCCATCTCATCCCAGGACCCTTGGGTCATGACCAGTGCAGTAAGTAGAGGATTAACGGCTTAACCTACTGAACCACCCAGGTTCCCCTACAAAGACATTCTTATCAGGCAGGATAATTCAGAGAGTTCAGAAGCAACCTCCCTCTTAAACAGGATAAGGGCTAGTTCTTTATTTGGAAAAAGGAAGGTTCAAAAGAACACCCTAAACCTGCTGGATTAACCCTTTACTACCCAGTTAAATTTGAAGAACTAGAGAAATCATAAGGTCGTTCAATTCCTTGAGAAATAATTTTGACTTTTGTCATGTGTGTGTTGAGGCAGCAGTGAACAAAAAGAGCTCTAATCCTGACTTCACAAAGCGTATCTTTTCCAAGGAAAAGTAACCAAAATACAAAGTTAATTACTAAGAAGATATTCTGTTGTATGGTAATTAGTGTTATGTGAAAAATTAATTAGAAACAATAGGAAAGGTGCAGAATGGGTTCAGTTTTAATTAGGCTTTTCAGGGATAGCTTTACTATGATTGACAACGTTAGTGCTTACATGCAGGTGATAAGCCCAAGTGGACAGAACAGTGCATACAAAGACCCAACTGGACGCACGTGTTATGTTGGAAGAACAACAAGGAGGCAGTTGGCTGAAGCCCAGTAGGAAGGAGAAGCAGAAAGAAGTGGTAGGGACAAGGGCATATGTAAATGGTTACGTAATTTTCTCTAATCATTATTTTCCACAATAATTTTTCCCATTGATATTTATTATGGGACTATTTCAGTTCTATTTTGCGTTATGTAAAAATGGTTTGGAATGACATAGATGTCTGTGAGGAGATAAAGGCATTTTTGATCCTGGACTATTAGAACAAAGGGCTGAGAAATGCTTTGCCCCCCCATAGCTTTTTTGAAGTTTGTCATTTTAAATGTTAAATCCAAATTGTCTAGTAAATAGTTCTCTTTTATGAATAGTACCTATAATCAAGGATGTCATAGGTGGCCCTTTTTGTGGGAGAACAAACAGATCTTGGCACCACAGAGCGACTCAAAGAGATCACCATGGGTCACTGTCATCGTAACAATGCTTACTTTGCACTGTTCTTTGCTTGGCCATTGCTTTTTCACATGCTTTTTTCCACACAGCTGGACTTCTTTGTTGTATGTAACATATCATGTGGTGCACATTTTCTCTCCTGTCGCCCATGATTGAGAACAGATGTTATATGCCTTTATAATTGTCTTCAGGAAATCTCAATGCCTTTTAATGGCACTCTGTACCTTTTGTAATCAGGAGGGTTAGCTGTATACTTAGAGGCCCATGAAGTATAGAACTTCTTTTTATTGTAGATAGTCACATACAACCCCTGGGCCTGCTGTTTCCCATTCACTGCTTGCTGGAACAATTAGCACTAATAAAGGTTTTTCACAACAGGTATTAATGCTTTTCTGAAAAAGGTAAGGACATTTGGCTTTTCTTGGAATAGGCAAGTACTGAGCTATGGAAGATAAATGGTTTCTTAATGGGAGAAAATTTTTATTTTGCTCACTTAATCTTTTCCATTCAAAATAAGTTAATTCGTAGGCCTCAATTACAAAATGAAAAAAATAAATAAAACAAGAATTATTCTCAAATTTGAGACCTCAAATTCAAAATATATTCTCAAAATTTGTAACTATTTTGATTGGATCAAATAGAATAGTATGAATAAAATCATGCAGAAAGCCTCCTGTGAAAATCCTGGGTTATTTTCTCTGGTGAATTATGAATAAACTTATTTGGATAAATTATGAGGACTTTTATTATGCCTAGTAAAAACAATTTCACTAAAATATTTTATCTAGATGTAGAATACAGACTTGTATCAATGCAAATTATCTTGTTCCGTTTCTTCTGCTTTCCCAACCTAACAGTCTGACTAAAAGTGAATCTCAGAGTTCATAAAACTCTTATTCTTTCATTCTTGTTTTCAACATTAATATTATTAATGATAACAGTGCATAAGATATTTACTTGTGTGCTGGACATCTCTTTAAAGTGCTTTAAAGCTATCTCTTTTATTCCTTGCAGCAATACGAGGCAGCTGTGGTTAAAAGTCCACACTCACTGCTCTTAACCCCTACTATTTGAATTCTCCAAAATCTTCCTTTGACCATTTCCTGATGAATACCAAATATTTAGGCCTATTGTTCTTTAAAGAAACTTTGTGTTCTGTAGAGTCTCTGTTGTCCTCTGAGACAACACAAATATTTGTGTATATAAACTAATTGCTTTCTCTAACTTGCTAACTAGAATAAAAATTATAATTTAATGCAAAATCTTTCCCATTATTAATATAAATCTTCAGCATGTAAGAGCTTGGTGAATTTGTTTTTTTTTTTGTTTTTGTTTTTGTTTTTGTTTTTTCTAATGGTTAGGTCAATTTGAGAAAAATGAACATCTCAAAATTATTGAATCTTCCAGTCCATAAGCAACAAATATCATCCAGTCTACATCTTTTTTTTTACGTCTTCTTAATGTAAGCAATGGGTGTCGATATTTTGCTGGCCCCAAATAATAAATGGGGAATGTTACTTATTTTCTATATTATCTTGATTACTTTGTAAAATGTTAACATTATTTCTTTTCTACATATTTTAAAGGAAATATTTGTAAATAATATAGATCTAAAATTTCTTTTCAAATGACTTAATTTTTTTTATTTTTCTTAGAAGATCAATTTCTTCCATGTAAGCTGCTCTTTCTTCTTATGCCACTTTTGTAATTTGTATATTTCATGCAATGTGTCCATTTGTTCCAGGATATAAATTGATTCTCATAAAATTGTACATACTTTTTCTTCATTACCTTTTTCATGTTTATAAGATTTGTAGTGATGTCCCCTTTTCACTTGTTATATTAGTAATTTTACCAATAACAATGAGGTTGGAAAAGGACATTAAACCATGAGATTCCAACCCTTGATGACAATTTTTTTTAAGATTTTATTTATTTGTTTGTTTGTTTATTTACTTATTTGACAGAGGGAGAGAGGGGGAGAAAGCACGCAGGCAGAGGGAGAGAGAAGCAGGCTACCAGCTGAGTGGGAGGCCTGATATGGGGCTTGATTCCAGGACCCTGGGATCACGACCAGAGCCCAAGGCAGATGCTTAACAGCCACCCCTGTTGATGACATTTTGATTTCAGTCTTTTCTTGTTAAGTCTTGCTAGGGTTTCATCAGTTTCATTAATCTTTTCAGGTAACTTACATTTAATTTCATCCATTGTTTTTTCTTATTTGTCCTTTTCTCACTGATGTAGCTCTTCTATTTTTTCATTCCATATTTTAACTTAATTTAGGTTTAATTTGCTCCCCTTTTCCTAGTTTTGAGATGGAAACATTGTTCATTGATTTAAAATTTTCTAATCTAATAGAAACATTCATAGCTATAAAAGTCCCTTTAAACATTGATTTAAATATGTCACTTAAATTTTTATTATATTCTCATTATTATGCAGTTCAAAATGTTTTTATATTTTCTTATTATTTACTTAATTCTTTTATTCACTTAATTCTTTTATCCATGGCTATATAAAACTCTATTGCTCAGTTTCCAACAATTTCAGGATTTTCCAGATATATTTATTATTAATTTTAATTTAATTTCATTTTGGTCAGAGTAAAATTTTTAACTGTGTCCTTTTTTTATCACACTTCAATTTCATCTATTTTCCTTTTGTATCAACCAGATTGCAAGCAATATGAATGAAATGTCAGCCATATTTCTCCTTCAGCATCTCTTCTACTCCTATTCTTTAGAACTTAATTGAATGCTAGTAGTAAAATTTGATTTTAGACCACATGTCTCAAATAAAAGAACTAGGACATTTACTTTTAGAAACATCTATGTATTTCTCCAGGTCCCACGCTCCTGGTTTAAACTACTAGCAAGTCCTTTTCATACCAGTCCACTTTGTAATATCTGGTCATTAGGCTTTACATTAATGGCTAACATTTATAGTTATGGCCTGTCCACCCTAAACAGTAACTACTTTTCTTTCTTTGAAGATTTATTAAATATCACAGAACATCTATTCCTAACATTCTCTGATATGCTACCTTTGTCAGTTTTACTTAGACATCTCCCATTTTCTGGGTATCATCTACTTTCCATTTAACCTTTGGAATCATTGCATTTTTTCAAGAGTTTCCTTCAACTTTCTTCTATATCAAGATCCCCTAAAATGTTTTGTTCTCCAACTCCAAATACCTTTTTCTTCATCTATAATCTCAACACTTTTTTCAATAAGAGAAAGAGTTTTCATTCCACATTCCAAAATTAACTGTCCTATTAAAAGGGAAATAGAGCATTGTGTAAGTACAAAGACTCTGGAACTATAAGCCTTATTGTGTGAAGTACTCCATTTACAACTTCCTTGAGTAATTCTGGATAAATTACCTTAGATCTCTGTGCCTGAATTCCTCAACAAGAAAATTTAATAACAATGGTCAGCATTCAGTGGTTTTGTCACTGATACTTAAAAAATTAATAAATGTCAAGTACTTAGTGCATATTAAAAACTCAGTCTATGTGAGCTATTCTACAATACCTATTTTCTACCTTGTCTGTTGATAATTTGCTGTAGAGAAGCTTTTTAGTTTGATATGGTCTCACTTGTCTATTTTTGCCTTTGGTGCTTGTGCTTTTGGTGTCATATGCAGGAAATACCGCAAAGGCAAAGGTTATGAACTTTTTTCTTATGTTTTCTTTGAGAGTTTTCTAGTTTTCGTTCTTACAGTTAAGTCTTATTCATTTTGAATTGATTTCCATGTATGTTGTAAGATAAGCATCCAATTTCCTTCTTTTACACGTGGATATCATCTTGCCCAACATCATTTGTTTTTCAGTCTAAACATTTTTTATTATGTACTTTTGGCAAACTTGTGGAAGATCAGTTTTATGTGGCTTCCATTGATTTATGTCTATCTTTGTGCCAATATCATACTATTTTAGTTACTCTTATTTTGTAATATATTTTGAAATCAGGAAATGTGATGCCTGTAGTTCTTCTTGCTCAAGATGTTTGGTTATTTGGGATCTTTTGTGGTTCCATGTGAATTTTAGGATTTTCTCTATGTGAAAAATGCCTTTGAGATTTTGCTATGGATTACACTGAATCTATACATAACTTTGGGTAGTATATACATTTTAACAATATTAAGTCTTCCAATTTATGAACATGGATTTTTTTTCCATTGATTAATGTCTTCTTTAATAATTTTTTTCAATATTTCATTATTTTCAGTGTACTAGTCTTTCACCTTCTTGGTTAAGTTTATCCCTAAACATTTTATCCTTCTTGATACTATTAAATGACATCATTTTCTTAATCTCCTTTTCTTATAGTTGCTTTTGAATATTTTATTTATTTATTTGTCAGAGAGAGGGAGCGAGCACAAGCAGAGGGATAAGCAAGCCTCCACTGAGCAAGGAGCCTAATGTGGGACTCAATCCCAGAACTCTGGGATCATGATCTGAGCTGAAGGCAAACACTTAACTGGCTGAGCCGCCCAGGCGCCCCATCTTATAGTTTGTTTTAGCTCTATAAAATTGCAACAAATTTTTGTGTGTTGACTTTGTATCATGCACCCTTATCGAATTCATGTATTAGTTTACCAGTTTGGTTTTTGTAGAGTCTTTGGAGTTTTCTAAATATAAGATCATGTCATCTGTGGGCAGAGATAATTTTACATCTTCCATTCTGATTTGGATAGATTTTATTTCTTTTTCTTGCCTAATTACTTTGGATAGGATTTTCAGTACTATGTTTAATGGAAGTAATGAGAATGGGCATCCTTGCCTTGTTTCTAAGCTTAGAGGGAAAGTTTCAGTTTTTCAGTGGTGAGTTTGGTTTCATCTGTGTGATCTTCACACTACGTTGAGGTAAATTCCTTCTATATCCAGTTTAATTTTAATCATAAAGAGTTTTTACGGATATTAGGGTGGCTCAGTTGTTAAGCATTTGCCTTCGGCTCTGGTCATGATCTCAGGGTCCTGGGATCGAGTCCCACATGGGGCTCCCTGCTCAATGGGGAGACTGCTTCTACCTCTCCCACTCCCCCTGCTTGTATTCCCTCTCTGGTTGTGTCTCCTCTCTCTGTCAAATAAATAAATTAAATCTTTAAAAAATAAAACGTTTTTTCTTATGAAAGGGTGTTGTCAAAGGCATCTACTGAGATGATCATGAGATTTTTGTCCTTTGTTCTTTTAATGTAGTATATTGTCAGGTTTGGCCAACAAAACCTGGCACAGCAAATGAAAAGATTATTCCAGACACTTTAGTAGGAGAAAGGAGAGAGTGTGGGGACCAGACACTCTAGTGGTGAAAGGTCCCAAGCCAAACTCTACCTCCATTTTTATTGTTAACATTACCAATACATGAGGGGAATAAGAAAAACAAAAAGGAGTGGGAAGTTTTAATAATCAGGACAGTGACATAGGGAGTATGGTGTGATTAGAACAGCTGTGCTTGTGACGAATGTGTAGACAGGGAGTACAGGATCTCCAAAGATAAATGCCTCTCCTAAATCAAGCATTTACTCCCTGGATAAGTGTATTGAGCCTTAAAGAGTATCTGGCTATTTTCACCCCAGAAACCTTAAAGGAGGTCCAGTTTTCTGGACACTCCTTCTTCGCTTTTCAGCTAGTCCCACCTAGGGAAGCATGTGTTATCCTGCCAGGCACTATGAATTCCCACAGTCTATGTTATTAATTGATTTTCCTATATTGAACCATTCTTGCCTGCCATTGACAAATCACACTTGGTTTACGACCCTCTCATAAAAACTCACCCGACAGTCCCATTCAGGATAATCTCCCTTTTAATTAACTTACTATCAAATGCATAGGGACATTTATTGTATCAGCAAAATCTAATTATCTTTAACATAAAAAGTAACCTGACCATGAACATGATTCCATCATATTCATTGGTCCTATCCTCACTAAATGAAGGAAGATTATACAGGACACATACATCATCTGAGCTTTGTGCCTACCACACTCCGGTACAACATTTTTTGGTAAAAATGTAATAGTAAATAGTAAATAGTAAATTAAAACACCAGAGATTCCAATAGCAGTTGAAAGATGCAATAATTATGTTCCCTTTAGAATCTAATCTTCTGCCATTCTAGTCACTTGAAATTAGGGGCTCATTCAGACTTGTGTTGTCCAAAACAATAGCCATTGACCACATGTGGTTTTTTAACCTTAAATAAATTAAAATTAAGTAATATTAAAATATCAGTCCCTTGATTGTATTAGCCACATTTAAGGTACCTAGTAGGCATATGGGCTACTGGCTACTGCTTTGGAAAAAATAGACATAGGGCATTTTCATCATCAAAGAAAGTTCTGTTGCACAGCCTTGACTTGGACCCATGGTTCTCAAATTTTAGTTTGCCCCAGAATCACTTGAAAGGCTTCTTAAACAGTATCCTACTCTCCATCCATAGTAGGACTAACGTGATATCTAAGAATCGAATTTCTATGAAGTTCCAAAGAAAGATTAAAGTTGCTCCTCTTTAAATCACAAATAAAGCCTTTAATTTAGCATCATTAATCTGTATCCGTAAACTTATAAAAAAAAAAAAAAAAGTAACAGTAGCTTAAGGGGAATAAGAATCCTGCATCTGAGCATGTTTATTACAACAAAAATCCTGATAGCATAGAGTATAATTGTTCTCAGTTAATAGTATTTTGCTGCTACCTGCAGGTAAAAGTGTATATAAACTATTATTATGGTTTAGTCTTTTAGACAAACTGAATATTATGATCAGAAAAATATCTAAATAATAAATGAGTATGTAAACAGTACTCATATTTCTTATCAAGAATTTTCTGTAATTCAAGAGAAGGTAATAATAAAAAGCAGTATTATTTAACTGTAATCTCTTTTCTACCTAACAGAGGAGATAATTATCTAAAATAATATTTATTAAATTGTTAAAATACAATAATAGTTTTAGAAACAGAAGTTGTAATAGACATACTGATTCTATCCTGTTTATCATTAAAAGTAATTTACCTTTTTATCAGACAGGTCATTTTCTTATAAAAAATGTCAAAAATATTCTGTAAAAAAGTATTTTATAAAAATACTAGCTACCAGTGTGCTCAAAATGCCTTTTTGAGGGAGAGTTGGAGATATTATTCTGAATTTTAAAATTCTAAATTTGAACATATATGTATTAGTTATATGGTTTATTTTGGTGAAAGCTCTAAAATTATAATATGTGTATTTATCAAATTTTGAAGGTTTTTTACTACTTTTTCAGGCAATATAAATCTTGTGAAAAAATAATGCAAGAATGAAATTCCTCATGACATATTTTCACCATTGCCTAGTTTTTAGTATTTTCTGCAGTTTCTCCTAATGTATGCCTTAAAGTAAATTTTTTATGAAAGAAGTAGAAATTAAAAATTGGAAAATAAGTAATACATATGTCACTCAATTGCCCTGATATCCCTCTACTATAGTATATTTATAAACAAAAAAATTAAGGAAATTTATTTGTATATATTAGATAAATATATATGTATATATATCCTTAAGTTCCTACTGAAAAACTCACACATTTCAAATACGTTTGCTCTAATTTCAATATCACAAATTGTATGTTCCTTATTAGACATTTTTTAAATTTTTAGCAAATATACCCCTAATTTGAATAATTTATTGTATTTAATCAAAACCAAGATGCTTCTTCCCAAAATGTCAACAGATAAAAAGACTTAAGATATATCCAGGGGGAAGCAGTGGTGCCACTGCCTCCTCCTCCTCCTCCTTGCTCTCCTGGAGGGGTGTTGGTTGGGGCGCCTGGGTGGCTCAGTGGGTTAAAGCCTCTGCCTTTGGCTCAGGTCACGATCCCAGTGTCCTGGGATCGAGCCCTGCATCGGGCTCTCTGCTCCGCGGGGAGCCTGCTTCCTCCTCTCTCTGCCTGCCTCTCTGCTTACTTGTGATTGGTCTCTGTCAAATAAATAAATAAAATCTTAAAAAAAAAAGATATATCCACATAGAAGTGACAAATTTTGGACGCCTGGTTGCCTCCGTTGGTTAAGCGGCTGCCTTGGGCTCAGGTCATGATCCCAGTATCCTGGGATCGAGTCCTACATAGGGCTTCTTGCTTGGCAGGGAGTCTGCTTCTCCCTCTGCCTCTGCCTACCACTCTGTCTGCCTGTGCTCACTGTCTCTCTCTCTCTCTAACAAATAAATAAATAAAATCTTTAAAAAAAAAAAAGTGACAATTTTTTTTTTCTTAGCAAAACATTAAATATAGGCATTTCTTAAAACAGGTTTTTACCGTTGTTACTTTCATATTATTCAAAGAATAAGTTAGTAAAGATACTAAACATGAAAGGAAAAGTAAGTATGTAAATACTAAGAGAAAACTTTGATGGAGAAGGTCTTTTAAATGTGACACAAAATTGGGATATCATGAAGAAAAGGAATTTAAAATGTGGTTTTGGGCATTAATTATTTCCTTGGCAAACAATAATTACAAAATATGCATAAGATTAAAAAAACAATACTTTGCAAAACTTTTGCAGGTGTAAGTCTCAAGAACAAAAAGAAATTAAAGGAGATGATGTCAACACCTACATTGTTTCTTTTGGGGAACCCCTCTTTTGTGAAAATTAATAAAAGGAATGAAAGAAATTAAAGGAAATCTCATTTAGAATGGAGTTGAGAAGCCACCACAGGAGCTCTCACTTCCTACCATTCTTGTCAATCGTAGACCCAACATGAAAGAGGGACCTTGCATGTGTATACTACTTTACTACCCCATCAGAAGGGAAAAATGTTTTCCTTCTGCCCCACCAATAGACCAGCCAATAACAGACGATCACAACTCAGCCAATGAGAAGTCTTTATACTTCAAGCTCCCAGTTTATTCTAGTGGGTTTTTTATTTATTACAGCTGTCTCAACCTCCCACTTCCCTCCATAAGAAAGCTTCATCTCTTTTGTTCTGTGGGCTTGCCTTTGGTTTTGCTATAGCTTTCTTGCCCAATTATAGTCCGAATGTATCTGTTTTTGCTGGTAAAATAACTGGAATTTTCAAAAATAAATAACACTTCCAGCAAAAATCTTCAGCATCCATCCATGAACAGAAGTGCCTCTGTGGGATTTGCAGGACTCAACTCCATAGACCATGGATTGGGGAGGTGTTGCCGCACCAGTGCATCTGGCTTTCTCACCAGCTGTGCAAACCATAGGAGACTGAACCAGTTCCTGTCCTTCTGGGACGTAATCTGGGAGCACCTGCAAAGATGTGGGGTGGGTGGGAAGAAGGAAACAGAGAGTAAAGGAGAGAGAGAGAAACTGAATCTGAATATAAAGGAAATACTTCAAGAGAAAAGGTATGAGTTGACCTACGTTATAGTCAAAGACTATGGCCATGAGAGTAGGGCAGTCATCTATGGATGAGAAAGCCTTTATGGTCCAAATTTCCAGAGAAGTTCTAGCACTCCATTAGAGCAAAACAAACAAAAATAAATTTGGATGCATTGAAATAGGTAAGGAAAACAGCTTGACCTTTTTGGCATCAGCCAATCCCAAAACAGCTCTCCTTAAGGCTGTTTATATCCTCCTCAGGCTAAAAATTGGGACTTTTGCCATTTAAACACTACATCCTTAGTGCTCTCAGTGATATGAATCCCTTCATCTATTTTGATGAAAAAAATTAAACTTTGATCAACCCAATTTTCCAACTTCTCCCACTTCAGTTGAGTGGAATTATTGAATAATTATTGAATAATTATTCAATTATTGAATAATATGCAAACTGATAGGATCCCCCCAAAGCCTTACATATTGCTTCCAATCCCCACTTCCTCCCAATATTCTGTTTTACTACCATTTGTGGACAACTCAAAACCACTCCATTAGATTTAAAATCCTTTATTTTTCTGACTTCCATTTCCTCTTCAGTAATAAACTTGTTTTGTAGAAAAATATAAAAACACCAGGTGTGAATTCTTTGAATATGCTGCAATGTCAATCACAAAATACCTATATACCTGTATCCATTATTTCATTCTTCCTTCTCAGGTTGGAAGAGTTACCTTCAACTCTCATGGCCATAGTCTTTGACTATAACATAGGTCAACTCACACCTTTTCTCTTGAAGTATTTCCTTTATATTCAGATTCAGTTTCTCTCTCTCTCTCTTTTACTCTGTTTCCCTCTTCCCACCCACCCCACATCTTTCTAGTGAATATTTAAACCTCCTAAATCTTTTCCACTACAAAAACAAACCAACAAAACTACACCGACTGCACATCTTTCAACCAAACTACAGTGTCAAGATTCTTACAAGAAAATTCAATGCTATCCCTAATTCCTCGCTATTCTGACATACTAGTAAAGATTTAACACCTGGTTGTTCGAATGTAGTTTCAGTGTGAGTGTTGACTGGTATTTTTGTTTATGTTAATGAGTCAAACAAAAGTGAAATAATGCAGATACATGTTGGAAATCCTCTCACTTGACAATGATGCAGGCGGTACTTTGTTTAATCAGAATAGTGTTAGAAACTTAGAAAATGATTTTTCTTAATTTTTTTGTTATTTACAATGTCAGTGTCAGTAATTTACAATGTCAGTGTCAGTTATTTACAATGTCTATCAGCTATAGACATCACAAATTTAAGTTTAATGTGCATGATCAACATTTTCTCAATCACACTCTTTTTCTAGGGATTTATCAAAACAATGTTAATTCCTGATTAGCCTGGTTTGCTAATTTATGTGGAGTAAATGTGCCTCCTATTGTCCATTTCAAATTACTATTATGATGTCACTGATTGCAAAGTTGGAAAGAGATGTACAGTAGCAGCACATCACTGGCATTGTGTAGTATTTCCCCCACACAGAGGCAAATAACCTAAGAGAACAGGTAGGAAATTCAGTAAGACAATTGGGAAGGGATGACTTCGTATGTCAAGTTTATGATTTTAATTAACATCCATATTAGTAATTAGTTTTCAAAATGTTGAAAATGTAACAGTTGGCTCTTGTGAGCTGGCACAAACTGGCTCTAACCTGCCATTGTGATGATCCCAAGAATTCTACCAACTGCATTCCTCCCACATGTGCAAATTCTGAGAGTGCCAAATAAGAAATATCTTTCCCTACGTGACTTCTGAACGAATTGAGAAGTGGCAAATCTATGTATAGGAGCCCAGAGTTAACCTTTTTGATAATAACTCAACTAGGGAAAATGGCTTCAGGTGTGACAGCCCAAAGGGCACCAGCATTAGTTAGACTTCCCCACAATTATAGGTTGATTGAGCTCCCCACCCCGCCAAAAATGTTGAAGTCCTAGCCCCTACGTGTGAATGGGTTTTTATCTGGATATAGGATTTCTGCATATGATCAAGTTAAGATAAGGACAATAGAGTGGGCCCCCATCCAATATGACTGGTGTCCTTATAAAAAGGGGACATTTAAGCACAGAGATAGACATGTTCAGAGGGAAGACTATGAAGGCATAGGTAGAATATCACCTACAAGCCAAAGATCACCTGAGTTTACCAGACGCTAGGAAAGAGACATAAATTCTCCCTCACAGAGCTCAGAAGTAACCAACTCTGCTTACAACTTGATTTCAACTTCTAACCTCAAGAACTATAACACAAAGAATTTCTGTTGCCACCTAGTTTGTGATACTTCTTTACAGCAGTCCCAGGAAATTCGTACACCTGCTGGCCGTGGTATCATTTGATAGAGATAGGAATTCCTCTGAGGAGGAAACCAAAAACACTAGAAAGTCATATGGTAAACAGACTCATTCTCAAGGTCAAAAAGTGTGTGGTTGAGCTAAGCATGCTCACATATTCATACCAAACATACAAATAAGTCACTGCAAAGCCCCATGGAAAGGTAAATAAAGGAACAAAAGAAAGACAAGACTGTGCTTAGGGGGGAAAATCATTAGATGAACTATGAGTAGTTTCTTAACACCCAAGATTCATGAGGAACAGATGCTCTTGCTAAGATCAAAAACTCTACTAGACACATTTGACTGTCTGCAGCCTTGGCCATTTTAAATATTCCCTCCCAGAATTTATTTCCAGATATTTTATAACACCATTTCTGTCCCTTCTCTCACCTTTCCTTAGCCACCTGTAAAGCCATTGATCTTTAGCGATCCTATTACCTAAGATACTCACTTCATTTATATATCCCAATATACTCTCCAGATGACCTCAATGGTTCCCTTGGATTCAGTTAGCAAACAAAATAGAGATGGTTTTAATGAGCTCACGACCAACTCTTTTGTTGATATTTGATCTTTTGTTCTTATATTTACTGCAGGCACCTCAGACTCCTTCATTTTTAAAATTAAATTATCTTTTTTCTCCCTAAATATTGTTCTTCTTCTGTTCCCTAACACACTTTTGAGCAATATCTTATATGTACAGAAGACTGAAATCTGAGAATCATTCTCTTTCCTTTGTTCTTACCTGACCATCAAACCAAAATTGCCTTCAGACCTTAATAACACCAGATAGGCTCCTTCTTAGTTCTTTCCTCCATATTGCTTCCCTTCAATTAAATTTCTATCCTGGAGTACAGGAGCTTCATGAAACAAAAATTTCATTATACCACTCCCTGCGTAACCTCATTAGTAACTCCTGACAGACCTCCAAGGAATACAGACATATTTCTAAAGATTTCATTTCGATTATAGCTTATATAATTGTATATTATATTTTATTTTTATATATACAGAATATAGATATGTAATTATATTTATAAATAAGTATATAATATAAATAAATAAAGTACAAAATAAATACACTTACATATTTTTGTTTATGTAATTATTATGTATATGTAATTGCATATATATAAATATAAATACATACAAAATCAAAATCCAAATATTTGTCTATTTACATTCAAATGTATTCTAATGTTTCTTGCCTATGGGCTTGTACATACTAACTAACCTCTGCTCCCAAGCTTTCCCCTATAATTTTTGTCATATTTGATCTTTTATCAGGAAATAGTAATTGGAAAGTGAATCAGCAGTCAGCAACCTAAAAAACACCCATACTCAGATATTCACACCTCAGTTGGCAAAATAAGGGCTAGATCACCAAACCTCATCCCAGTCATCTTCAACTTAAAGAATCAAGTTTAAGCTTTACATTTTCAACAACTTCAGCTTTTCTTTGTGTCCAACTTCATGGGCATATCATTTATATATATCATTGTGTAACTCTAAGGTGTGCAAACCATTGATCTGATACAGTTAAATGTTATAATAAGACCACCTTAGTGTTACTAACCCCTCCATCACACCACATAATTACTTTCTCTTTTTTTATGGTGAGAATATTGAAAATCTACTCTTCTAGCAACTATGAAGTATGTAATACAGTACTGTGAACTAGAAACACCAGCTGTACATTAGATCCCCGGAACTTATCTTCTACCTGGAAGTCTATATAGTCTTTGACAGATATCTCCTCCACCCATCTCTCAACCCCCCTTTCCCAGCCCTTGGGAACCACCTTTATACTCTGTTTCTATAAGTTTGTTTTTTCAGATTCCACATATAAGTGATACCATATAGTATTTATTTGTCTTTTAGTGTCTACACTGTTCAGCTCACCAAAAGCTTAAGAAAAGTTGGAGGGTTGGGTTGATCTAAAGTAGTCTTTTTTTTTTTTTCTTTCTAATTGTAGTATAGTTGTCATACAATGTTATATTAGTTTCATGTATACAACATAATAATTTGCCAATTCTATATATTACACAATGCTTGCTACAATAAGTGTAGCTATCATCTGTCACCATCTGACGTTACAATATTATCAACCGTATTTCCTAAGCTGAACTGGAAGTTTGTGGTCTTAAGCCCCTTCGCCTATTTTGCCTACCCCTCCATCATCCTCTCCTCTGTCAACCACAACTCTGTGCTCTGCATTTGTGAGTCTCTGTCTGTTTTTCTGTTTGCTGGTTCATTTGTTTTGAATTTTAGATTCCACATATAAAGGAAATCACAGGGGTCTGTCTTTCAAGGTTGAGTTTTTTTAATCAAGACAAATGAAGGGACTCACGTATCCCTGAAACTACTAAGGAGGTAGTGCTTAAAGGGCAAGATCCTATGGTTTAGCCAGAGGGGAAATTTAAACTGACTACAGGAAATGGCTAATAATGGCTGGAAGCAAGGTGAGGCCGCAGCATGGCAGAGCAAAGAGCATTTGCTGTGGAAGCGACAGATGGAATAAAAATAAGATATTTATGAACTATATTCTTGGTGTTACCTATCTCTCTAATCCTTATGTCTTAATTTTCCTTCTTGATTTCCTTGTATTTTTTTTTACATTCTCTTGAACTAATAAATAAATAAATAAATAAAGTGTCACAGATGTACCTCCTATGTTGGCAAATGTAAATTTAAGTAACTAGAATTATATTTCACAATACTCACGGTGATATTGTGGAACACACAATTTCCTTGAATACCTTCTTCCTGTGAAGGCTAATTATTAGTGAGATAAAGAAATGATAATATAACTTTTTTTTCTAGCTATCAGAGTTTGGGAGAATCATTTATCGTAGTTTGGGATGAGGACATTGACTGTACATATTTACCTTGTGTCTTTTTTCTACTTTACTTTTCCACGGAAATATTCAAGTTATGAAATGCTTTTTTCCCCCACCTCAGATACTTTCTGGCTGTGGAAAGATGAAGCTAACCAAATCAGAACTATACATTCCCCTATTTATTACATTCAAAATTATTTATATGTGGATTATAATTCAATATTCAGATTAATGTACACAAAAATGCTTATATTTTCCCCACACATTATTGAGTTAGTGTCTAAATCTAATTGTCACATTTAAAATCAACCATAAATACTTCAAGATACACAGGTACACGTGTAGTGTTTAGTATCTGTTACATACCTGTTTCAGAGAACACATGGGTAGCGTCTTATAAAACAATTAGGAGAGTTTGTCTAATCCAGAAGATGGTGCTGTTTACATGTCTATCCGTTAGGGAACTGCAGAGAAACAATTTGTTTTCAATTCAGCCATTGATGGATTGTAAATTATTGAGCATACCTTCGCAATAGGAACAGTTAATGTAGCTTTGCTCTTGAGGATTTCACATTTACCAATAATTTGCATAACATTTCCACACAAGATAATAGAAAATGTACTCCTTCACAAGCAATCTCACATTAATGGGATCTGATCAGTTGCAGCTATCCTAGTTATCTTCTGCCAGGAGTACACTCAAATGTGAAAATACGTATTAGCTAAAAGACCTATTTAATTTTCTGGTTACTTATATGGCGATTAAAATGCAACATGTAGACCATTAAAGTGGTGATGATCCTTATTTAATGGAATGTGAATTTATTCTTCCAAATAGTGAGCAGTTTTATAGTAAGTTTTTGTGACATGTTAATTATGTACTATCCAGGCACAAGAGCTTTAGCCAGTTAACAGGGGTACATAGTATTTATAATATATTGGGCCTCTGCTACTTTATTTCAAATTCAGTAATAAATCATGCAAGCAATCTTATCACAGTTCGAAGTACTTGGGGAAAGAGGTAAGAAAGTCCACCATGTGCATTTTCTAAGACAGTCACTTGCAAAGTTTGCTGCCTCTGCTCAGGAAGTCAGGGCCTCAAAAGAAAATCAGATAATGGAAGAAATGAAACATAGTTTCATTCAAGAAAGAAACATAGTTTCCCCAATCCCTTTAGTAAGCCCAACAAATAGATACAGAAAGAATAGATGAAAGAAATCTGAAATATGTGAATGTTTGTAAAATGAAATTTTAACAATATAGAATTTAGTAGAATTTTATATAGAATTAAGTATTTTAATATAGAACTACAGAGGACCAAATTCTTGATCATCCATCCATCTATCTAATTTTATAAAGTATTGAAGATTAATTGACATACAGTATTATATTAGTTTCAGGTTTGTAAATTAGTAATTCATCTTTATTGAGAGTTGGGAAGTTTGAGCTATACCTTTATCAATTGTAGGATTATTTATATAGGTGATGCTTAAAGCAGATGAAAAGAAAAATCAATATAAAAATACTATTTTGTTGATAAAGGCACCCACCAAAAAATCTAAAAGAATAACAAGAGCTGGTGTGTTAGTAGTGATTCCCTTTGAGGAGAGAGTATTCAGGTGCAGAAATTTGGGATGAAAAATGATTATTTGCACTTTCCCTTGATAGTTTATTTTTTAAGACCCATTACTATATTTCTTTTAAAACAGGTCAAAAGTACGCCAGGGAAAACCAGAACAGAGATTTCAAAGATGAGTCAGAGGAATGTGTTTATCAGAATTATTTGGAGTGTTTTTGTTTCTTTGGTTTGGATATTTATTTATTTATGTATTTATTTTTTAGCTGTTGTTTGTTATTTTAAAAAATCCTCTCTCAGGCTTTCCCCCAGAGCTTGTGAATCACTCTTAGAGTTGGGACTGGGAGTCAGGATCTTTGACAAGCTTCTCAAGTAACTTTGATGTATGGCAAAGTTTGCAGACCCCTGCAAAGTCTGAAGCTGGAGAGGAGTCCAACAGTGGCAGGAGAATGGGAAAGTAGAAGTTCTCAGTAAACACAGGACAGAGTAATGATGTACACAAGTGTTCTTAAATAAAACAAGAATGTACATAGAAGATTTATGGATATGACCCTTTTAAACTTAGATAATACAGGGTTTTAGTGGGACATGCCTTCTTACCAAATGTCTTTGTTAGTTTCTTTTTCCTGTGCCACAGTAAGTTTAATGTAACACTCAGTTATCTCATTTCATTTTCCTGGATCCCTTTACCAAAAGTAGTTTTAAGATTTAAGCCGCCTAGAGCAAAAATCTAGGGAGTAGAGATGCAGCTGGTATTCCTGATGACTGTAATTTAGGTAAATAGTCAGTGCTTCTGGAAATATAACTGGCTTTCTTTGTGTTCTTTGATAAAGTCTTTGTTGAACTAATTTGCAGATACTATGCTTTTTCTAGAATTTTTAAATTAAAAGTTCTCAGAGATAGTTACATACTACTTCTGAATGTTAGCATATGTTTGAAAGTATTTGCAGAAAGGATATAACGTGAAAACAAGTTCTTGATCCTATCAACATTTTTTCCTTATGCAATATTTTCTTCCCTTTATTGTTGGCAGAGTCTCACCTTTTTAAACAACAAACAAAAAGATATTTTTCTAAAAATTGCTGTCAATGTAGGGGTGTTGCCAAAATAGCTGCATTAATAATTCAGTCCCTATTGAACTATTTCTGGATGCGATCCATTACTGAACACTTTACCCATCCTCACTTTGGATAGTTTAGCCCAGAAATGGCTCATCAACATGTATCCATTTAGGATACATCAAGACAAGTGACACATGTATGAGATATAATTCTGGGAATTTATGAGCTGAATCTCTATTCAAAATGTTGTGTGAGAACAAATATTTTAAATGGAAGATCAAAATAGATTTGGACGATATTCTCATATATTATTTACAAACGTATGTGGATTTGTTCCAGCAAAAGGTATAATTTAGATGCTCTACATCATATGTGAAGAGCTGGCATTATATGGTGTTTTTTTTTTTTTTTTTTTTTTTTTTTTTGTTTTTTTTTTTTTTTTTTTTTAAGATTTTATTTGTTTATTTGACAGACAGAGATTACACGTAGACAGAGAGGCAGGCAGAGAGAGAGAGAGGGAAGCAGGCTCCCTGCTGAGCAGAGAGCCCGATGCGGGACTCGATCCCAGGACCCCGGGACCATGACCCGAGCCGAAAGCAGCGGCCCAACCCACTGAGCCACCCAGGCACCCTATATATGGTGTTTTTTAAAAAAAAGTAAGTATGACCTTTTGGAAAGAGTGGAGAATCATGTAATTAATGCCTCATCTCTGGTACTCTGATATATCTGCATCAATTTCCTGAATGTTTTATATAATTAAGCATCTACTTCTTATCTGTAAAATTTTCACTTCCTACACTTCCTATTTCATATATTCTCTATTTTTACCATGATATAATTACAGTAAGTGTTATCTCCCCTAAGTTTTTAAGGATTGAGATACGTAAGAATTTAAAATGAAATGTTTGAAAAATGTAACAGAACTGTAATCAAGGCCACTTGGTGCTATCTGTGTGTGTTTGTGTCTGTGCGTGTGTGTCTGTCTGTCTATAAAGAGGCAGAACCTTCTATACTACTGTCCCCCAAAATGTCTTTCGAACAAGCATTGTGCTGTGTTTATATTTTTATTTGTTTATGCTTCTGGGTAAGACTTTGTTTGAAGAGATGGTTTCAAGGCTATAAAAAAAATGGAAAGCCCTTACCTTACAATATTAATACAAATGGAACGTCACAAGTGCATTGGAGTGTTTCTTATTCAACATTGTAAAAAAATTATTTCTGAATACTGGCCTGCCTTTCTTTTTTATTGGATGCCTTATCTTTCCTTTTCAATTATTCACAGCCTCCTAAGGACCACTTTCAGGATAAAGTAGTATTTATGGAAGGTAAAAACAGCAAGAAATGTATTCCTGAATGGATTACAGAGAAAGATCTATTTACAAATTTAAATGTATGTGGTCAACATAGAAGATATATTCACCTCTTAACTAACTCTTTTACTCAACAGTATTTTGGTTATAACCTATTTTAATCTTGTGGTTTCCTTTCTTTGAGGGGTGTGTGTGTGTGTGTGTGTGTGTGTGTGTGTGTGTGTATTTTCCTTCTATGTCCAATATATTTTTATGTTATGTAATTTGATGTGAATTGAGAGGTTTAGTTTCTGAGTATATTTGTTTATTTGTATTATACCTAGCAATATTCTGAAGTGATTTAGGGTATGAATAGCCCATATTTATTTTTGGACCATCTAATAAAAAAAAAGTTACTTCCCTACTCTTTGTCTTTAATCCTTAAAAATATTTTAGACTACTTGCACCTCTTTACCTAGCTATCCTTAAAATAAAAGCCTGTCTGTATTTCTATCTCCATAGTCTATTTTTTCAAAGCTTATTTTATTTTTATTTACAAATTATTGCAAGCATTCAAAGAAACATATGAAATAGTGTAATAGAAACTTAGGTATCTACAAAGTATAGTTTAGACATAGAGCTGACTGGTTTTATTTACAGATACATTGTTGCAGATAAAGTAAACTTATCTTTTATCAAAATATTCAAATGTTTTAAATAATTATATTTCATTAACAATTTAATCTTTTTAATTTATTGTGAGGTCGAATATCTCCTCAAAAGGAAATTTGAAATTTAAAAAGTACTTCAAAAAAGAGAATATCATACACACATCCTCTCTACTATAAGTTTGCTTTTACCAAATACCACCTGTATACAAGATGCCTAGCTTGCATACAAGTACACATGCTTACAGATATCTAGTTAATACAAAATTACAAGATGTTTTGTTTATCTTCTTGCTTTGTTTTTCCTGAAGCCTTATAAGAAATATCAATGAGTATTTCTGTGATTTCATTATATCTATGAAATAGTTCCAAATGACATAAAATGTTTTTGGCTCAGACTAAATTTTAAAGTTTGTGTAGATCTTATTTTAATGGAAAAAGAATCTCAATCTCATTGACCTCCCTTCTCCAACCCTGAGATGAGGCCTTTATTTATGATGTAAGTAGGATGATGGCAAACAATTAAATACTTTTGAGCATAGAATAGTTTAAAGAGCCACACAAATGTAAGAAAATCAGGGACTGATAATCTCTCTAGTGTATGTGTTATGGATTTCATGAGTCATAATCAGGAAAACCTAAGAGAAATTACAGGTCTGAAGTATTTTTGAAGTATACGATAGAGTGCTTATTGAATCTATCCTGATACTTCCCCTGGAATATTCCCTTTTATTCTGGGAAGACAAAGCTTTCAAATGGAAAGGAAAAAGTGTAATGTGGCCTTTTGTAAGCGTCTTGATGCATCTTTTGAAATACACAATATCCAAGAGAACTAGGAGAAAAAAATGGAAACCTTTCTAAGGAACAAGATATTGCTGAAGTAAAAACAGAAATTGGATTATGTATGTAAGTAAGACGAAGTAAGACGTGTATTTCTCTTACAAATATTGACCCTGCAGACATACAATATAGGTACTAAGAACACTGCAGTGGCGCCTTGGTGGCTCAATCAATTGAGGGTCTGACTCTTGGTTTTGACTCAGCGCACGATGATCTCACAGGCTATTCGATCCAGCCCTGCAAGGGGCTCCAGGCTTGATGGGAGAGTCTGCTTGAAGACCCTCTCCATCTGCCCTTTTTCCCACTCACGTACAAACACACTCTCTCTCTCTCAAATAAATAAGTAAATCTTAAAGAAAAAAAGAAAGAAAGAAAGAAAGAAAGAACGAAAGAAAGAAAGAAAGAGAAAGAAAGAAAGAAAAGAAAAAGAGAAAAGAACATTGCATTGCCAGTCTCAGCTAGAATTCAGTCCCAGGGATGTGGCTGCCTACTTACATAACCATAGGCAACCTGCTCGGCACTTTCAAAATGACCTTCTTCCCAAGCTTGTAATTACTCAATGGGTTAAAATATGAAGATTTTGAATAATGATTGGCCCTTTGATATTGCTTAATAAATTGTAAATGTTATGCAAATACAGTGTTTTGGAGAAATATGAGAGTGTCTCCTTTATGTCCATGACTCCTCCCTTCTGCTATAATCTTGTCAAGGTGTGAGCTTAGCGTCTGCACATGAAGGGGAATTTTAAAAAGAAAATAAATATGCGAAAAATTCATATGTCTAAAATATAAAAATATACAAAGAAGGCCACAAAGCTTTCTTACTAGGTTCTTTTCCTACCTTCTGCTTTTATTGTGCACTATGGCAAAAACCAGTGCACTTCTAAGCCCTCGGAAGCTCCATATTATTTCTTCCTTCCTCACTGACTGATGTGCGTGATTTTTTAGTATTCAAATAGAAATCACCTTCCCCTTAAGCCCACCTATGGTTCATGTTCTGTATTCACATTCCCTCCCAGAGAATCTAACCTCTTCTGACACAAGGAAGAGTTGAATTATCTATCAGTTAAAAAGCCTTTGCTGCCCACAGGATTGTTATCTAGCATTTGGCCCTATACAAGAATCATTACAATACATTTAATCCATTCCGGGAAATACTTGAATGGTCTTGATTTCGGGCCAGAGAGCTCTCCGGCTATTGGCCATATGTCAAGACTTTCTTTGTCTACAAAGAGACAAGATTGATAAACTGTCAGCAGGAGTTCTATACCTTAGAACTGAAAGACTGGGCAGAACATCTCCCTGGTGATGTGGTTGCTGCACGCGGGAGAAAGGAAAGGAAAGAGGTACATGCTATTTTTGGAGACTCTTCTGGTGCTTCTCTCTCTCTGAAACAGATACACTTTTTACCTTCTAACAGTTTGATAGCAAAGTAAAAATCTTCCTCTTAGTGTTTTTAATAGGGTAAGAAATGTATAATTGGATATTGGCCTTGTGATTCATTACCATTTCTGGAAAAGATATAAAATAAGAGGTCAGAACATTTTCCTCTCTTAAAATATTTCCCCGTATTTTTTGGAAGAATCTGATCATAAGGAAAAATAAGTTTGCATGTTCACTGCCTGTTCTACAACTACGAAGATAAAAGCTTCTACAGCACAGGGAGACTGAGAAGAAGAGGAAGGGAGAGAGGAAGGAAGGAACGAAGAAGGAATTAAAGGAGGGAGGAGGGGAGGAAAAGAACAAAGTCACACTGGGAGAGCGCAGAAACGGGCTTAAAACATCAACGGTATTGAAGATCATTTTAAATAGGGATGCCTGGGGGGCGCCTGGCTGGCTCAGTGGGTTAAGCCCCTGCCTTCGGCTCAGGTCATGATCTCAGGGTCCTGGGATCGAGTCTCGCATTGGGCTCTCTGCTCAGCGGGGAGCCTGCTTTCCCCTCTCTCTCTGCCTGCCTCTCTGCCTGCTTGTGATCTCTCTCTGTCAAATAAATAAATAAAATCTTCAAATAAATAAATAGGGATGCCTGGCTGGCTCAGCTGGTTAAGCTTCTGCCTTGAGCTCAGGTCATGATGCTGGGGTCCTGGGATGGAGCCCCGCATCTCAGGCTCCCTACCCAGTGGGGAGCCTACTGTCCTGCCCCCTGCTCCTGCTTCCTCTCTTTCTCTCTTTCTCTCTCTTTCTCTAATAAATAATCTTTTAAAAGATCATTTTAAATAGAAATTAAAGGAACACCAGAAAATTTTTGTAATCAGTCTCTGAGTTTTGGTGTCCTAAAATGTACCTCAGCAGTCTTTTTGTAATAAACATTAACCTTTATCCAAAGAAACAAATCAGCTCTCTTTATGAAAATGCTGAAGTCAACTGGCAAATAATAGAAATATATAGAGAAATAAATGCTCAGCCAGTACAATGACAAAAAAAACAAAAACAAAAACAAAAAAAACTTCAAAACCAAAGCGCGCGCGCGCGCACACACACACACACACAACCCCCCCAAAAACAAATGTTGAAAAGGAAACTCTTCTGTTATGGAAACAAAGCAGACAATATTAGCCACTGTTGTCACAACCTCATTTATTTGTCAGTAATCCACACCTGCTCTGCATGTGCCATATCTGTTCTGGCACTGAACAAATTGGACATTTGAGGTAGAAAATAGAGGCCAATAACTCTTGTCTAATTACAAAACTAAAGTAGCAGAAATTCCCTAAATTCCCTTTCTATTCTCAGAAAGAACACCTGATTCTCTATATTCTGAGTCAGAGAAGTTCCAGAGCCCTTGTTTAATGTCCACTTGCCAGTAATCTCATTTAAATAGGGGCTGCTTCTTTCCCCAGGAGCTCAATAAATCAATTCTGATAACACGTTCTGGGCAGGTTTTTATTGTTTTTACTTTTGTTACTTATTATTTTATAACTTTCTTAGTAGGGATGGCAGTTCGCCAGTGAGCCAATGTAATGTATTGTCTCCCATCACACCCCCATACACATACTCGCATGTGTGCGCGCGCACACACACACACACACACATCCTAGACCTCATTATTTTGTCTAGCTACTATTTTCTTCTGCTTTCCTTTAAAACAAAAATGTCACAATCAAGAAGTTGTTACTCAATGATTTAATTTTCACTCTGGCAATTTTCTGTCGAGCACTGAAATCAGCCCTTTACGTCCACACAAGACTGAAATTTTCATTATAAAGATTATCGATGACTAGAACTCACCAAATATAAATACCAGTTCTCAATATTCATCTCTCTTGACCTCTCTGAGTTTGTTGAAGTTGTCCACATTTTCCTTACAATGCTTCGTTGTCCGAGAGCCTGAAGTAATGCTCTGCTAGTTCTCCTAATACCTTTCTGGGTGTTCCCTCTCAAATACCTTGTTAGGTTCTCCTTAATTTCCTAAATTCCTGATTTGGGAGTACTCCAGGAATCAGTTCTTGTTCTTATTTCTATCTATAGTCATTTCCTCATGTTTCTTCTTCAGCTTTGTGGTTTTAGGTATAATTATACTATTTTTAAACAAATTATCACAAAATGGCTGGCTTAAAAAAAATACTGTCTTAGAGTTCTAAAGGGCAGGGGCCTAGAATCTGGAATGTGCCAGCACGGACGCTCTCCATCTTCTCCAGCTCCATGGCATTCATCACTGCTCCTTGACTTAGGGCTCTATGGCTGCCACCTCTGCCTCTGTCATCTCATTCCCTCTTTCTTTGTATGTCATTTCTCTGTTTATCTCTTACAAGGGCACCTGTCACTGGATTTTTGGCCTCTTTGATAATCCAGGACAATCTCTCTATCTTAAGGTCCTTAATTAAGTCCATCTGTAAGCAAGTTATTATACATAGGTTCCCAGATTTCATAGACTCCAGCGGATAGCTTCTGAGGGATATATTTTTTTTTTGACCTATCTTGATGATCTGCAGACTAATAAGTTCAACACATCATTCTCCAACCCACACATTTTTCTATGACATTTTGTTTCATTTTCAAATATTTGGCTGATATCTTCATTTGTGAGATTCATAGGTGTCTCAGGAGGGAAAAAGAAAATAAAAATAAAAAAACACCACTACCTAGTTTTATCAGTTAGGATCCAACCAGAGAAGCAAATCAGAAGATATATATTAAGAGACATGTTGCAAGAAATTGGCTATACAATTTGAGGGGCTGACTAGGGCAATTTCCAAACTACAGGGCAAGTTGAAGGGGGGAGGCTGAATTTCCAGAGCACAAGCTAAAGCTGTTGTCCAGAGGTAAAATTTCTTTATCAGGGAAGGCTTGGCTATGTTTTTAAGGGCTTTCAACTAATTGAATCAAGCTCACCCAGATTATCTAGGATATTGTCACTTCCTTAAAGTCAATTGACAATGGACTTCAATCCTGTCTTCAAAATACCTTCATGGCAACATCTAGATTAGTATTTAATTGAATAACTGGTGACTGCTGCCGAGCTCAATTGATTCATCAAAGAAAGCATCACATTACTCCTCAATCTGTTCATCATTATTAAGTCTACCCAATTTCAGGGTTTTACAACTCTTTCTGTTCCTTAGGCTAAAGAAAAAAAAAAAAAAGTGGTAGAGTGTTTAACACTTGTCTTTCTCTCATATCATTTATCTGTCATTAGCAAATGCAAAATACATTCACAAAAGTTCAGCTTCTCAGCATTTGTAATACCTCTCCAGTCCAGGGCACCATTATTACTCTCTTGAGTTATTTCTATGCTTTTTAAAATGACCTATAAGCTCCCACACATTATACTGCATCTACAGCTCGCATGCCACTTTCCATTGATTTTATCTTTTGGCTCAAGAACCTCGAAGAGTGTTCCATTTCACTCAAAACAAGAGCTTTAACCTGATATGCTCCCATTCTTCACCTTCTCAAACTAAATCTAAACCATATCCTGTTAAAAAAAATCTTTAGGGACGCCTGGGTGGCTCAGTTGGTTAGATGACTGCCTTCACCTCAGGTCATGATCTTGGAGTCCCAGGATCTAGTTCTGCATCTGGCTCCCAGTCCACAGGGAGTCTGCTTCTCCCTCTGACCTCGCTCATGCTCTCTCTCATTGTCTCTCTCAAATAAACAAATAAAATCTTAAAAAAAAAATCTTTAGCCCTCTATATTAATCTTTTAACACCTCAAAATTTTTTTTATATAATCTTTTGACATTTACAAAAAGAATTGCTGACTCTGCCTCCCTCATCTAGAATAAAATTTCTAGTCATACCTCCAATGCTAGAAGAGTATTTGTTCAAAATAGATATTTGTCAAATGAATAAAATAATTAATCATGGGGCGCTTGGGTGGCTCAGTGGGTTAAAGACTCTGCCTTCGGCTCAGGTCATAATCTCAGGGTCCTGGGATCGAGCCCCACATCGGGCTCTCTGCTCCATGGGGAGCCTGCTTCCTCTCTCTCTGCCTGCCTGTCTGCCTACTTGTGATCTCTGTCTGTCAAATAAATAAATAAATAATCTTTTTAAAAAATGAATCATTGTGTAAAATTATATTATAGGTAATACCCTTAATGACACTCTTATGTCAAATTAAGCCTGGTTTACTTTGACAGTAGCACAGTATAGGAAAAGTGCTGTGGTTTTCGTGCAACACCATAAGCTTACATTTTCACTGAAGTTCAATGTTTGAAATTTTCCCATGTTTGGAAAATCTAGTGATGATATTTTATCAGTGCTTAACACAAATAAATTATAAAATCTATCTCTTGTTATATGATTTATTGATATAATTTATAGCATATAATATGAAATGTCACCTGCATGCTTTGATTAAAAAATTAAAGAAACATTAGTTGACTTTTGACCTGCCTTTAAAAATAAACCACACCGTGATAGATTAATTTAAATTTCTCATTGAATTTACTGTAACCGTCCTTCGGAACAACGTACTGTTTAAAACATAACCTGTGAGAAATTATACTAGTTACTAAGCATGCTTAGATATAGCCTTAAGAAAAACATGTACTGGCAACAGTCCTCTTGGGGAGAGGGTGATATACGTCCTTGAAGCTGAGCAGCTGGGGATACCGGCTCGCTCAGGGCAGAACGCCGCCTGCTTCATCTCCCCTTGCCCAGAGAGCATCAGCGGTTAGTCAGACAATCCTTTACTTTGGGCTTGCTCACTATAGGTCATGTACTACGTGACCAGACGTATTTTGCCTTTCTTCTTACGTATCTACAAGACTCATGGTCAATGTGTAATCTACTCTGATTTCTTTGTTAATTGTTACTCACTTTCTAATAAATATGGGACTGAGGAGTTGTTCGGGTGACCGTCTTTTCTACTGTCATCCTCTGTCCCATCCTCTTGTAGCGGACTCGTTCGTGCCTCATTCTTCTCCTGTGCGCAGTCAGGAGGTGACAATTTACAATTCATTTTAATATCCACAGTGACTAGTCATTTTTTTTTTACTTTTTAATACTGTTTTCTCCATTATGTTTAGCATCCTGGACATTTTTAAGCAAGAAATTAAAAATAGTCAATGGATAATTTATATAGCATTTAAGTATGTATCTGTAAGTCGAAAATTGAAGATTTCAATAAATTTAAAAATTGGACTTATGCCTCATTCGTTGATTCATCAAATTCAGTCATTGGCTGCCTATATAAAATTCTGTTTGTGAGTAACCCTGTACACGCTCTGCATGAGCAGAGACATGTAAAATGAATGTTTTAAGTGCTATGGTTAATATCAGATGATGTGTTGGGATTAAAAATAAAGGTAATAAACTGTAGTGTGAATTGTCATCTTACATAAAATGATTAGGAAAGAGCTCTCAGAGACAGTGACATGTATGCAGGAACCTCAAAGTAAGCCACTGAATCATCACATATCTGGGGTCAGGAATGACAAGAAGATCATTGTGACGTGAGGGAATATTCCAGAACAATAGCAGGGAATGGAATGGGAGAGGTGGCAGGAGGAGATCCTGACCTGTCAGGGCCTTGAAAATTATTTCAAGGGCTTGAATTCGATTTTGACATATTTTTTAGAGAATAGAATGAAATGATTTTTTTTTTTTTTATATATGTTGAAAGGATAACTAGGAGCTTAGAGATGTAAGTGACGAGGTGTAGGATGGTGAGGGTAGAAGCAGGGACGCCTGTTAGACTATTGGCTTAGAGCAGGCTAAAGTGGTGTAGCTTTCACTTATATGGACAATCAATCACTTATATGGGACGAACAATAATATATCAACATACCAACAGCTCATGACACATTTGGTACTTTATTTTCCATAACTTGCAGACTTAAAATATCAATATACTGAGCCATGGGAAATTATGTTTAATATTATATTTAATCACAATAAAATATACTATAACATTTATTAAACACCTGCATTGATGTAGTTAATGAATCCTTTTTTATGTTTGCATATATCATCAATAGGTTAATAACTCAAAGGAATAGCTATGATACACAATCAGGAACAATTTGAAACACTACATTGTGTAACAACAGGATAACAGATTTATTATGATGAGACATTTGGTATAGTATGAAATCATATTGCCTCTGGATTTGACATTATAAATTCTTCCCATTTTATTTCAGATGAGTACATCCAAATGATTAGATTGGCTACTGGAATAAATTGATAAAGAGTGAATTTCTCTACCATCACCAAATCTCCTCATTATGCTTAAGTACTTTAGAAGTCTCTAAGCAGTGTATGTTCTTCTGTAATCATAACTTAATTGCCTCTATCAGAGGTTTACTTTGGTTTCCAAAAATACTAATATTGAGTGAAAGAAATATAATACCCACATTCTTCCAGTCTATGGCACAGTCTTTGAAAATATATAAATACATTTACAAGCTGCTTTAAAATATTTGAGTTAACAGGACCTCATTAAAAATAACTACATAAGTGCATAAGTGCAGAAATGTTATCTTTATGACCTGAGAGAATTAAGCTACCTCTTAACACGCTAACATTTCTAACTGGGAATGACTCATAACCAAAAGAAGAATAGCCTGGGTGACTCAGTGGGTTAAAGCCTCTGCCTTCGGCTCAGGTCATGATCTCAGGGTCCTGGGATCGAGCCCCACATTGGGCTCTCTGCTCAGCAGGGAGACTGCTTCCTCCTCTCTCTCTCTCTCTGCCAGCCTCTCTGCCTACTTGTGGTCTCTGTCTGTCAAATAAATAAATAAATAAATAAATCTTAAAAAAAAAAAAAGTCTGAAATAAAGTACCTTTTAAATGAGTTTTTAAATTATTGGGATCTAGACTCTTTTTTTTTTTCTTACGTATTATCCTTAAGGGTAAATACAGGACACTGAGAGTCTATTACTACTAATAATGACTAGAGTTATGGTATAAATTATTATAATGTTTATTAATAATATATGTACCAGATATGACCGTAATGCATACATATGCATGATTATTGGCACACATGCCAAAAAAAAGTTTAATTTTCACAGTAAGAATAGGAAGAGGCTCCAAATTATTTTTATCTTAAAATGAGAAAATGGTTCAGACCTGTGATTTGACCAAGATCATGACCTTAATAAATGGCAGCTCTGGAGCTGGGTCAATTTTATCCAACTGAAGAATGCTCTTTCTGAGCAGTGTCTATAAATCATTGCATGAAAACTGAAAAGACATTTCTGAATATTTTCTTTCTTTTCCTAAGGTCAAGCACTTAATTGGTGACCTACCTGAGGGTATAAGCTATCTGTTTTTTAAAAAGGAAAAAAAAATCATTAAACTTTTATGAGCTACGGTGAAAGAACTTGTTTATAATGACTTATCTGTGAGGGACATTGGGCTAAAGATACTTAAAGGCAAATGGTGTTTTCTCAAAACTTGAAGATTTTCTGTTAAGATTTTTCTCTGAAGAAGCTGTTCTAGAATTGCTTATGCAAGTTAGCTGACCTAGTGAAATGGATTATCAATGCACCAACAGGGAGACATACATACTAGGTTTATTATTGTTGCCAATAAATAATTATATTTTTAAAAATTGTACCTCATTCTAAAGTATATTGAATCATTTACTTACATTTACTTCCAAACCTCTTTTGAGTAGCCTATAAGAAACCCTTGGTTTAAATATAGAGGTAGCATGTGAAAACAGTGTGTGAAATATTAAAATATGGACACTGCTTTTTGAAGATAGAGACTATAACCACAGCATTTTTCTTTTCCATGCTTAGTTTGTTGCTTATCAAAGAAATATCTTGGCCAGATACCGGGCAAAAGGAAAGTTATCTTTGGATCACCAGGGAAAATATCAAATGTTCAAAGTCACAAAAAATGATAATATTTACTGGGGCTTGGAGTATTTGACATATATGATTGGAACTTTAAATATAAAACAATTTAAATAGCAGGGGAGAATTACAGTCTATAGTGTAATTACTAAACATTGAAATCAGCAAAGTTATCTAAAATATCTTTTTATTTGTACTTGATAAGTTATCAAATATGTAGTCTTAAATTTTTTCAGGAAAAAATTTTGTCTTATATGGATGTAGGTATGTTTTCTTGATATACTGACCAAAAACAAAACAAACAAACACCACCTTGGACACCTTGGGAATTTTTTGACAGATTCTGTTTTCACTGATTTTTGGTTTTGTCAGAGGATCCCCACTAGACAATACTAGCAGAATAATAACAATAATAATAATAATAATAATAATCAATTATTTCAATGGGTTAAAAAGCATTAAAAATAAGAATTCACAACCTCATAATTATGTGAAACATAATTGAAGGCTACTGGGAACCATTTTATTCAAATGGCTAAGTTCATATAAAGAGAAAGAATTAAGTATGTGTCATGTTTTTTCTTTATTAGCTGTTTCTGATACAGTCATTTGATAACATTTGATAAGGGCTGGTTGCTTTATATTTAAAAGAAGAATCATGAATAATAAACTTAATAAAATAGAAAGATAGATAGTATTTTACAACCCTTGATGAAAATTAGTTGAACCAAGCAATAGTTATCAACATTTGCCAAATCATTGGGTGATAGGTTGAGTTGAACTTTTTTTTTTTTTAAAGATTTTATTTATTTATTTGACAGAGCAAGATCACAAGTAGGCAGAGAGGCAGGCAGAGAGGGAGAGGAGTAAACAGGCTCCCCGCAGAGCAGAGAGCCCGATGTGGGGGCTCGATCCCAGATCCTGTGATCATGACCTGAGCCGAAGGCAAAGGCTTAACCCACTGAGCCACCCAGGTGCCCTGAATTGAACTTTTTAATGAGTGGATCAGACAAACATCACCAGAAAGGGATATATTCTGGAGTATGTTTAAATTCCAAAGGCAACTTCCAGATAAACATTTGATTTTAAAATTTTAAGTATTGAAGTACTCTCTTCTCCAGAAATTACCAAAATAAGAGAAAAGTAAGAACTATAACCTCAATATTTAACAAACCAGGAAATATCTGCAAGTAGTATAACATATGATAAATGAATGATTGGATGAATGAATAAATCCCAAATGAAGAATATAAAATAGCAATAGCAAAAGTAAAATAATGGTGAATATATATTGTTATCTCAACAGAAATACTCAATATACGTGATCTGGTACAGCCATTGAGACATATCTAATCTGCCATAGTAAAGACCAATCCTTAGCCCTGACTGTGGCCAAATTCCCCAAGGCCATTGACCCGGTTCCTGAAGGCATACTGACAATATTATACCATTAATATTGTAGAATGAACAACACTATTTTCTTACTAAAATAGACTGTGAATATCTTTGTGTGTGTGTTTCCTCTCTGCAATGTTTCTGACAAAGCTACAGATACCTTATCCACTATCATAGCATTCTGTTCAGAAATAAATTTAATCAAAGAACTCATTTGACAGTAAATGGAGTGTGGCAATGGGCCTTCACTCTTGGAATTCACAGGGATTGCCATGCTCCCCGTCATCTTGAAGCATTTAGCTTAATGGAATGGTGGAATAGTCTTTTGAAGATTCAGTTACAATGCCAGACAGGTGGCAACACCTTGCTGGGCTGCAGCACTATCTGCCAAGATGAGATATATGTCCTAAATTAGCATTCAAAGTATGGTGTTATTTTTCTCATAGCCTGTATTCATGGGTTAGGGAATCAAGGGATGGAAATGAAAATGGCTTCTCTCCCTCATATTCTGGAGATTCAGTAGCAAAGTATTTGCTTCCTGCCCATGTGACTTTAGATTCTGTTGGACTAGAGCTCTACGTTCCAAAAAGAGGACTACTTGTACTTGAGGACAGAATAATGATGCCAATGAGCTAAAAATTAAAACCACCACCTGGTCACATTGGATGCTTCGTGTGATGAAATCAATGGGGGATTAAACACACACACACACACACACACACACACACACACACACAAAACACTTATTCTGATTCTGGGCTACTGATGCTGAGTCTCAAGGGGAATTGGGCAGCTACTCCATAATGGACATGAGGAGCAGGAGTGTTGCATTTATACATGCAGAGACAAACATGGTTATCCTCCCAGGGATTTATTTGGATGTCAAGACAGTTGACAAAACAGACCCACCCATGGATGCGAATAAAGTATATTTTGTATTCGCAACAAACTGGAGACTCTCATGGAGGTGAAGGGCTCATAAAGGGCTCGGATAAAAAGGAGAGTGGGGGTGCTTAGCACAGGAGAGTTCCCACAAACAAGCTGGAGCTTTCACTTTCTTGAAATTTCCAGAGGTGATGCAAAATCAAAGGACACGTGATGGGCTTTTAAATTCTTTGGTTTCCTAATGTGGAGCATGCAGGGGATTAAAACTATTAATGGTGAAATATCAAAATGGAGTCAACCCCTTAATGATAATGATATCCCCAGAGCACCACTTAGTGCTCTCATAGTCTGTGAATGAAACAGTTGAAAACATTGAAACATTGAAAACAGTTATGACAACCCAACAAGCAAGGCACGTCCAATAATAATGGCCCAGAATCTTACAGTGCCTGGGTGGGTTAGTGGGGAGTATGCTTGAAGACTATATTCTGCCCCTCCCTCAACTCTCTCTCTTAAATAAATAAATAAATAAATAAATAAATAAATCTTAAATAAATAAATAAATAAATAGTGGCCCAGAGTGTTTAGGAATGAATATTCAGTAACCCTGATGAAACACAACCACCTGAGGCACTCACTAGGTGTATAAGAAGTATGAAATGGATAGAATTAATCATAAATGTGAACTATGCAACTAGCTCCAGAAACAGCTACAACAGCATGGCTAAAATGAAAAACAGTGATAATACCAAATGTTGGCAAAGTATTAAAGAAAATATTCGTAAAGAATTCCTGGAAATGGCATTGTGGAAAATAATTGGGCACTTTTCTATAAGTTAAACATACATATATCCTGTGACTCAGTATCTATTCTCAGATATTTATTTAAGAAAGAGAAGTTCACAGAACTCTAGGCAATTTATAAAAACAAACTGCCATTGTCCTTTGGTCAAGAGAATTAATAGCTGGTAAAGCCCTGACATCCCAAGGTCACTCAGAGTTGATGACTCCTTTTTAGTTTAAGCTAAAACAATACAGTCAGTTTTAATATGTCTTACACAAGTGCTCCTATAATGGAATCTTTTCCTTTACGAGATAATCTTCATTTTATTCTGAGAATATGTTTCAGAAAATGTTTTGCTTGATTTGAAATTGATTCAGTCAGATCATAATACCAATTACAGGTCTTTACTTATGACACTTTGTTTTTAAAAAGACCACAATTTAAATGATTAATAGGGCAATTTATAATTTATCATCTAAAATTATCTTCATTTACTGTTCATTGTGTTGTTTCTAAGAGCATAATACTTCTGAAGTTAAATTTAACTAAAAAAAATGAGCATATATTTTCACCCAGGTAGATATATGGTAATAACTTTTATAGATATATTGTTAAATGATAATGTCAAGGAAAAAAGGAGAATAAATATACCTAGTTTTCCCTTTAATATCTATTCAGTATATTAGATTTAGTTGTTTATGAGTATATACTGAGACTGACTGAGACATAAAATTGAACAAATGTCAAATTTTTTCCGTATCGGGTTAAAAATAGATTATTAGATATTAGATATAGATCTAATCTATCTAAAAATAGATTATTAGATATTCTGAACAAACTAGGAAGGAGAGATAAACCATAACAAAAATTTACTTTATATTTAAGTGTAAAATTAAATACAAAAAGTTTTTTCTTTTTTTTTAATTTGGAAGGGTCAGATGTTCCTAAAATTATACATAAGATTTAAAATTGTTAATCTATCAGTTATAATCATATATGTATATTGATTTTATGTAGGTATATATACATATACATATGTATATATGTATATATAATGTGCAAGCAGGGATGAGTTATAATTGATTTAATTGTGTTTTTAAAGTAAAAACTGTATTTTGAAATTATGTGTTTTATAACACTAACTGCTTTAATTTCAAAACAAGAGACTACTTTTTGTCAGTGCTCTTACGTTTTCATCCCAAGGTACCTGTCCAGATGAGAGGGAAATATCCAGGTTTTGAAACGGAACCATTGTGCTCCTTTTTATAATTCTCCACTCCCTCTTACCTGGCAGGATTCTGAGAACATATGCGAACCACTGCCTTGTATGCAGAAAGGCAAAGGATGGCCCACAGTTCCCCAGGAAAGGTCACAGATGCCCATTGTCTCTCATAATTTCTGTGGGGTTGGAACAAAATTAGAAACACACAGAATTGTTTTATCTCAAAAATTAAAAATATCTTTAATTATTTCATGGATTCAAGGATAAATTCTGGAACGCATTAGGAGTATACAAAACGTATTATACAGACACAATAGTTTATGATGCAATTTATAAACAATGGACAAACAATTGCTAGAAAGGATGTTTTTATACATATTGAAAAAGGTCAAGACTGTTGGACATAAAAACAAATTACTTAATTTTTAGGCCAAGCTACATGGTGTTATTAAGACAACAACTTTCCTTTTAGAGACATGTATTTAACTTCTGATTATATTTGCATGTTCATTTCCTAATTTTATGTATACTGGAAATTTCTTAAGAAATCCATTGTTTAGGCACCCTGATGCTCTAATAGTTACCTTTTCCTTCTTTTTATTTTAGGATTTTTTAAATTTATTTATGCAGAAGTAGGGGGAGGGACAGAGGGAGAGAGAGAATCTCAAGCAGACTCAGTGCTGAGCACAGAGCCTGAGGTGGCGCTCAATCTCCCAACCCTCAGATCTGAGCCAAAATCAAAATTCAGACACTTAAAGACTAAGACACCTAAGTATCCCAGCTATCTTTTCAATCACAAGAGTTTTAAACTATGAGACCCAGAATATACACTCTTAAAACAAATAATATAACCAATAAGATGTCAAATCTATTTTACATAAGCAGTCAAGTCTTTGCCTTGGCCTTACCTGAACATGTGGTCTGCCACGCCCACTCTTCACGCCTTCCTCACCCTGCCTGCCCACAGGATGGTACAGAAGCAGATTCACTATTTGGACAAGTACTTCCACAAGAACTACCAGCATGTCACCCAGAGAACTTTCCAGACAAGTACTGACAACCCATCTGATGCCTGAAGAGGAGTGGAGGAGACTTGGTGTCCAACAGTCTAGGCTGGGTTCATTACATGACTCATGAGCCAGAAGCATATATTCTTCTCTTGAGAACATCTCTTCCAAAAGGTCAACAAAACTGAAGTCTATTTTGGGTAGTATTCAGTGAATACTTGAAAAATATACAAATAATACATCCATACCTGTGCGTGAGCTGTATTTGTTACAGCAACAGAGCTCAGTTGAATGCAACTGCAAGTAAGTTACTATAAGATGCTGAAGACAAAATTTCTTCCAGTCAGTTTTTCTTTTACTATAAGGGCCTGTTTGATTTTTCTGTTACTTCTGTTAAATAAAGTTTGCATGTTACATTTATAAAATAAAAATTGTTTTGTATAACTGTAAATGTGTAAGATGCCTTCAATAGTTGTTTTGTCAAAAGCCGTGTTTTCTATAAATATATGTAATAAATATGTAATTTTTTTAAAGATTTTATTTATTTGACAGAGACCACCAGTAGGCAGAGAAGCAGGCAGAGAGAGAGGGGGAAGCAGGCTCCCTTCTGAGCAAAGAGCCCAATATGGGGCTCGATCCCAGGACCCTGAGATCATGACCTGAGCCAAAGGCAGAGTCTTAATCCACTGAGCCACCCAGGCGCCCCTAATAAATATATAAATTTTTATGTAATAAAAACCATTGTAAATATATTCATTATAAATATATATGTAATAAAAAACATTTTATTTACATGTACTTAACAAAACTAAATTCACGGACTGCATTTGTTTAAAGCTGAAGACCTGTCAAAGATTTTAATTGTTTGTTTTTGTTTTTTTTTAAAGATTTTATTTATTTATTTGACAGAGAGAGATCACAAGTAGGCAGAGAGAGAACCTGCTTCTCGCAGGTTCCCTGCTGAGCAGAAAGCCCGATGTGGGGCTCAATCCCAAGACCCTGAGATCACGACCCAAGCCGAAGGCAGAAGCTTAACCCATTCAGCCACCCAGGTGCCCCAATTTTAGTTGTTTTATTTATGAATTTGGGTGGTGGAAATCCAATATATAATATAAATTTATTAAAGTAAAATAAGTCAAATACCTGGAACTCAAAACTTTAGAGTGGCATCAATCAATCAATCAGTCAATACAGACCCTGATAGAAAATAGAATAAAAGATTTGTGGGTGCAGTGTTCTAAACTACAGAGAATGAAGAATAAGGATTACAGTGGACTTCTTGACAGAGACTATGTAAATAAAAGGAGAGTAAAGTGAGATATTTTAAGAAGTGTTAAAAGAAAAGAAAAGAAAAAAAAAAGATAAAACCCTAGAATTCTTAGAAGTCTTTATCCATAAAAAATACCATTCAAAAGGAAAGCAAGTGGCACCTTGGTGGCTCAGTGGGTTAAAGCCTCTGCCTTCAGCTCGGGTCATGATCCCAGGCTCCTGGGATCAAGCCCCGCACCGGGCTCTCTGCTTGGCAGGAAGCCTGCTTCCTCCTCTCTCTCTGCCTGCCTCTCTGCCTACGTGTGATCTCTGTCAAATAAATAAATAAAATCTTAAAAAAAAAAATTTTTTTTCAAAAGGAAAACAAGCTAGAAATAAAGATTTTCTTTACCTTGAGTTTGAACTCCACAAGTAAACAAACCTAGTCATTAGGTCTGATAAAACCCCAGTGCCTAAAATTGCATCCAATGCATAATGCTCTAAAAAATTGCTTAAAGAAAGAAAGAGGTAGGCAACAGAAAGGCAGGAAAGACGGCCGGAAGGAAGAGGAGATGGAGAGAGGGAAGAAGGGGGTAAAATTAATGTACCACGTCAATCTTGATGTATGCTTTGAGTAAATTAATTCATGCTGGTTCATTTACTCAGAGGTTAAAATGGAATGGAATAGACTGGGAGGTCTTTTTTGTGTGTTTTCTACTTAGGTTTTGAGATATTTTAAAGTAGTTATTACAGATACCTGACAATCGATGTAGACATCTAGGTGGGAAATATGCTTCTCATTGTCATTCATCTGGTTATAGTATTTAGCTTTGACCATGAATAAGATCATTTGGGAAAGAGTAGAGAATTAGAAGTCTTCTTAAGAACAAATCTTGAAGAAATTCAGTATTTAATCATTAAGTGGAGATATGTAGGTAGCTATACGGGAAACTACAAATTAATTGCAAAAACAACTTTTTGTAGTTATAAACTATAAAACAGTTGCAAAACACACCAATATTTAAGAAAAAGAAAGTCAACATTAACTATAGAAAACTTTCATTTGCATTACATTATAGGCTAAAATTGGCTTAGGAGTAGTGCTACATCTGTCAATGTAGCTAAATATTAGCTCCCAGTCACCCATGCATTAAAGAAGAAAGGGAAAGATAGAGAACTTGAGATAAATAACTTCAAAAAAAAAAATAATAAGGTATCAGAAGAGGTAAGAAAAGTCTGCTAAGCCTGCCTCTCTATCCTAAAATTAATTTGAACTGAGGCTAGAAGAGTAGGCATATGGCCTATGTCAATAGTTCTGCCCAGAAGGTGGATACCCATTTCACCCTGCAACTGAAAACCTCAGTCTTTGATGAGCTATGAGTTGGAGAATGAAGCAGATACTTCTGATACATTGAGAAATGGAGGGAGTGTCCCTTATTGAAGGGATGTTTCCCTAATATAGATGTGTAGGAGTTGCAAATATTCAAACCAAAGTGTGGATTTGTAAAGATCACCTGGCATAAGAAAAGGCAATCCATTATAAGTGAAATTTGGCTAGAGATGGAAGTAATATATTTAAAATACCAAAGTCTGAGTGAATTAAAGTTATGATATAAAAACTGTAAAGGATGTTTGCATGAAAAGTTTGAAGAAATAAAAGAAACAATAAAAAACATTCTTTCAAAAGTTTATCAGGAATTAACTAGCTCTCTTAAAATGGATTTTCTATGTGTAAAGTATATAACTCAATATCTTAAACAGCATATTAAAATGAACTAAAAAAGGAAAGAGCAAGACAAATAAAATGAGTGTCAAAGGCATAGAGATACAGAAGGTTAAAAAATTATCAAGATACAAGAAGGATAAATTGAGATTTAGTGTATACCATCAGCATCTCCGATGTAGAGAGCAGGAGGAATAAAAATAAAATAATATTTTGAAAGATAATGTTTGAGTTTTATACACTATCTGAAACAGGATTAATAAAATGGAACTCAAGCCTTCACATACCATGTGAACTCACAAATCACCAAAGACAGAAACAAATACTTAACACAACCACAAAGAGCGAGATTCTGTGAAAGGAGTAGAAATGAAAACTGCAGCAAGAATAGATGACCCACAGAGGAATACTGTCAGCAAAGTGTTGAGAGAAAGGAAGTACTAACCTAGAATATGTGCCCTAATATTTTGCTTTTAACTCTCTGGGTTTAGTCCCACTTCATGCTACAGGTTCCTACAAGTTTTTGGTGAGCATCAAACAGCTCTCTAGGGCTCTACCTTTACTTTGGTTCAGCATTTGGGGATCTTCAACTGGGGATCCGAGGGTGGAGGCATAGAAGTCCTTAGGTTTTCTCTCTATTGGTTCATAGGTGATGGAGCTCCTTCTTTCGAATTCCTCAAATCATTTGCATTGGTCCTTTCCTACAGCTATAGCTCTTCCTGATTCTAGTTTCCTGCCCCATCAACTCTTCAGGCTTTGAGGTCAGAACTTCTCCCTAATGTTTCCAGCTCTACAATGCTTCATTATGCATAGCTGATGTTCATTATCGGATCACATCTTGATACATAGTTTATTCTGTATTACTCCATCTGAGTATGCATTTTGTTTCTATCATAACACCCAATATAGTATTATATTTTAGGATTTAGACAGCGATATATAGTGATAATAGTGTTTACTGCTAGAAAATTTAATAAGGGAATATCTAGAGGAAAAATATCAGGAAGCAGGAAAACTTTAAATAATATAAAATAAAAAGTTGTGGGGGGGTGGCGTGAGTGGCATAGTCAGTTAAGCAACCAATTTTTGGTTTTGGTTCAGGTCAGAGTCTGTGGGACATTGGACTACATGGAGCTCCATACTCAGGACGGAGCCTACTTGATATTCTCTCTCCTCCCTCTGCTCCTCCCTCTTATGCTCTCTCTCTCAAATAAATAAATATTTTTTGAAAATCTATATACAATTTTTTTTAGAAATTTGTTGTGAATCCTCTGAATAAAGTCTAGTGTCTGTAACGAAATAATAAAGACACTAATAAAAACACTCAGCATTCTATGAGGATAAAGTATTCAAATGCTGACCATAAAAGTTAATGTATTTGGATGAAGATGCTCATAGTTAAACTGTTCTAACATTTTAATTACTGAAGAGAGGCATTTAAACTTCAGTTCTGCAAAAAATAAATAATAAAATATAAATTTCAATTTTGCTAAGTTAAATATGTATGGCAAAATTCTGCCTCTGTTATTAGACATTCTATGTATAAATTATAAATGTAGATATAAATAAATATAAAATAAGAAAAAAGAAAACAGACAAAATTCAATTATCTCAAAAAAATGGACAGAGCCATCAACAGATGAATGGATCAAGAAGATGTGGTATATATACACAATGGAATACTATGCAGCCATCAAAAGAAATGAAATCTTGCCATTTGCGACAACATGGATGGAACTAGAGCATATCATGCTTAGCGAAATAAGTCAAACAGAGAACAACAACTATCATATGATCTCCCTGATATGAGGAAGTGGTGATGCAACATGGGGGCTTAAGTGGGTAGAAGACTCAATGAAACAAGATGGGATTGGGAGGGAGACAAACCATAAGTGACTCTTAATCTCACAAAACAAACTGAGGGTTGCTGGGGGGGAGGGGGGGTGAGAGAAGGGGGGTGGGGTTATGGACATTGGGGAGGGTATGTGCTTTGGTGAGTGCTGTGAAGTGTGTAAACCTGGTGATTCACAGACCTGTACCCCTGGGGATAAAAATATATGTTTATAAAAAATAAAAAATTAAAAAAAAAATGGACAGAGGAAAAAAGAAATATAGGCAAAGGATCACAAACAAACCACAAAAAGACAAACAGTGCATAATTCCACTCAAGGTATCTAAAGTAGTGAAACTGATAGCATCAAATTGTGAAATAGAGTGGCTCAGTCAGGTAAGTATCTGCTGGTCATGATCCCAGTGTCCTGGGATCCAGGCTCCAGGTCAGGGTTCTGCTCCATGGAGACCCTTTTTCTCTCTTTCCCTCTCCCCTTCCCTATTGCTGGTGTGTACTCTCTTTCTCTTGCACTCTATCTCGAATAAATAATTCTTAAGAAAAGAAAATTGTGAAAAAAAAAAAAAAAGGAAATTGTGGAATAGGGATGAGGAGAGGGGAAATTGTGGAGTCATTAACCAGAGGGCATGAAATGTCAGTTAAACATGGTAAATGAGTTCTAGAAATCTACTGAGTAATATTGCACATATAATATACAGCTAAAATTTTGTTAAGAGGGTAGATCCGTGTTAGTGTTCTTAATGAACACTCAAATGAACAATGAAATAGATCCTAAAAAGTAATATTTTATCTAAACAGTTGTAAGAAAAGGCAGAAATATTTCAATAATTCTACTAACAGTTTAAGAAAATTAAGCAGAATTTTATATCAACTCAGATTGAAAATCAGTTATGCATAGTATGCAGTTGGCTGCTTATGAAAGAGTGGCACAGAGGGAAGGACAAGTTATTATTATTATTTTTAATATATATATTTTTAATTTTATTTATTTATTTGACAGACAGAGATCACAAGTAGGCAGAGAGGCAGGCAGAGAGAGAGGAGGAAGCAGGCTCCCCGCTGAGCAGAGAGCTCGATTCGGGGCTCGATCCCAGGACCCTGGGATCATGACCTGAGCTGAAGGCAGAGGCTTTAACCCACTGAGACACCCAGGCGCCCCAAGGACAAGTTATTATTATTATTTTTTTTCCTGACGGCAATGAGCAGAGTCAGAAGCTAAAAATGAAAAACAGTATGTAGTAAGAAGAGTGTAAAAAATAGAAGCCTCCTTTTAGACAGCATATATCACAGCTACGAAGAGACGGTCAGGAAGTCATAGAATGGTGTTATGGATTCAGTCATATGAGCGAATATACTTTGAAGAATATGGTTTATCTTTATTATATCCTCAACAACCTCATTTTCTGAGTCCTCTTTATTTTCCTGAGAAACTAGGTTGGATACAAGGAACCTCCCTAGTCAGTGGGGCTGGAAAAGTGACCATCTTCATTTTGTTAGGCAGTCATCCCAGGGGCAGTGTATCTATAATGATAGCACAAAGACGTGACTCTTAAAAAGTCTCACTTCTAAATTGTAAGTAAAATAAGCATTCCACAAATCTTGTCCAACACCAACATTTAACCTAGCATTATGGGTTGTCTCAGTTAATCTCCTTGTAGGCTGAGCTTTAGAGTTACGACAGGGTCTCTAAAGGCTGAGAAGCAGGCAAAGATGTCTAGACTCTCACTGTGGGACTCATAAAACACATAAATGATATTTCAAACCCCACAGCTGGGAACCTTTAAACAATTCAGGAATGAATATGCTTTACTTACAGAAATGAAAACTTAAATAGACAGGCTATTCTTAGTCAGGTTCTCTATGAACCATTTTGCTGATACAACCAGAGCATGACAGCAAATTCAGGCAGTACTTATTTTGACTTTTGGTTATCACTCTGTACACCTGAAGTATTTAAGTCCCCAGGAATTGCTTACATAGATTCCACAGATAAGTCAAAATCCTATACAGCAGAAACTTTAAATTGTTCTCACTTATTTTTTCCCTTGTTTATTATAACTGCTTCATTTTCAAAAAGAATTTGAAGCAGTGATGTATTGTAATTGTATAGTTACTGATATGTAAGTTATAAATGACAATTTAGCTGCTGGAGAGTTTATAATAATATCCAACCAAATATGAATGGTAAGGATTTTCCTCCATATATGTATCTATACATAATTATAATCTACTCTGAATTAATGAAATAAAATGAGCACTTTGAAAGAGTAAAAACAAATTTCTATTTTTGCCATCTTTTAACCACTATGACTTTTTAAATATCTCTTATTTATATTCCAATAAAATTGAGTAAAAATTCTGTTATCTGCAATAATAGATATCCACAGTGGTAATGCTTTTTTATACTGCATTTCAGTATATTAAATTTTGAGAAATATAAATTTTTCTAAAAGACTATAAAGAGGCAACTAAATATTTTAATATGACATATTTCTTGTAAAGTTATCTTTAAGGTTTCATATTTCTTTATATAATTCCAATATATATGTTAAAATCTCTTTTAAATATTTTTATTCTTTTCATAAATATAAAACTAACTCGTGTTTTGTCCCATTAATGTGTTGTATTATATTTATGGTCATGATATAGTTGTAATTTTTATTGCATTACATTTGCCATGGTGTTTTTAAGATGTGGTTGTTGGCATTACAATTTCAGAAACTCAGTTTTATCTTTTCAGCATGAATTATCAATCTCTAGAGGAAGGGGGATTCACTAGTGAAATGAATGTGAGACTCACAGATAAGTTAAAATAGCAATTTATCTATTTTTTTTAAGATTTTATTTATTTATTTGACAGAGAGCACAAGTAGGCAGAGAGGCAGGCAGAGAGAGAGGGGGAAGCAGGCCCCCTGCTGAGCAGAGAGCCTGATGTGGGGCTCCGTCCCAGGACCCTGGGATCATAACCTGAGCCGAAGGCAGAGGCTTAACCCACTGAGCCACCCAGGTGCCCCACAATTTATTTATTTAAAGTATGTTACAAATATCATCTGATCACTAGAATGGAGAGGTAGTAGATATATGATCCTCAAAAGTAGTGCAAATGTCAGGATAGTTCAGTATTCATAGAGAAGAAAGAATAAATGTGACTTACCTTAAGATAAATTTCCATCCACTTACTTTACTCTGGTGAATTTCCCTTCTCTGTTTCAGGGATGAATCTGCTGCTTATGAACAAACCATGAGTTTAAGGTTTTAGGGAAACCTTCAAGACACAAAAACCAATGCATGCTTTTTAGCTTACTTTTTCTGATACATTAGGGAGCCCATCGTTTTTCTCTGTTCAGGGATAAAAAGCATATAAGAGTTTTCAGGATTATATATTATTTGGGCTCAGTAATAGCTATAGGTATAATTCTATGTTAGAAAAACATCCTGATTGGCACACACACAAAGTCACCTGCATAGCAGAGCTAAAGATGTATTAATTTTGGAAATATCCCCCCAAATATTTGGCAATTTGGAGCTATCATCATTTTTAAAGTAGATCCTGGTTATAGTATCAAAAGTGACAGTTCCTAAACTTATGTTCACACTTTAGAGCTTTTTTGTATCTGGAATTTAAGGTCAATCATAATTTATTTGCATACATATTTACTTGATCTTTTAAATTTTCAACGACAATTTTTTTTTTTTTTTAGGTTAACAATACATTGTTAAATTATTTGTTGTTTTAAGCAAGTGAATTGCCTAAATTTCTATCTGGTATATTACTGCGAAGACCAGTAGATGTCTGTAAGTCACTAATGTGGTGAAATAAACCTGTAAGTAGGTAAGCAAAATTAAATAAAACACAGTGTCTGTAGGCTTATTCTTGGCTTTGGTGATGAATATGTTAATTTGGTTGAATGCGGTGATTATTTCACCATATATCAAAACATCAAGTGGTATAGTTGTACACCTTAAATATATACAATTTTTATTTATCATTTTACCTAAATATAGGTGAGGGAAATGTATAGAATATCCTTAGAGTAGTCATAGAAGGCATTCTTGTGGAATATCTCCCTTTGGTTGTGGTTCAGATGTGTTCAGATGTCACCAACTGATGACTATCGATGTCTCCAAACCCAATGGTGTAGAGTTGAACAGTGGAAGTTTTCAAATTAATATTGGCTATTTACAAGGACTTACTGTTGTGCAGGCATTTTTTTTTTAAGAAGATACAAATAGGGGGCACAGGGTGACTCACTGGGTTAAGGCCTCTGCCTTTGGCTCAGGTCATGATCCCAGGGTCCTGGGATTGAGCCCCACGTCGGGCTCTCTGCTCAGCAGGGAGCCTGATTCCTCCTCTTTCTCTGCCTGCCTCTCTGCCTACTTGTGCTCTCTGTCTGTCAAATAAATAAATAAAATCTTAAAAAAAAAAAACAGATACAAATAGTTTACTCAGCTATAGGTTTAAAACCACTTAACATTTGTCTTCACAGCTAGGAAAACAAGTGTTCTTATCAACAATAATCTTAAGTTGTGTGATTCTCTAAAGAGAGCTGTGAGCAGTTGGTGAGGCAAATCAATAATAGCATGAATTGCATATATTGGTTGCACCCAGGAAGGAAGTATTATTTTGAAATACATTCAAAAAGTGTTGTCTGTCTTAGACCACTCTTTGGAAAAGAAAGACAAAGATTTTTGTTTTATTTCTTTTGTAAACTCTGGCTAACCAGTCTCAAGAAAAAAGACCACTCAGTCGTCAGCGAATAAAAATTAGGGGAAACAGTATTGATTTTTTTGAAAGTAATAAATCTCATTTTTTTTCCAGAAATACGACTATGGCATGGAGACACCGAAGAAATCCTGTGAATATGAAAAAAACATGCTAAATATATATTAAATAGTGATATTCCATCTATAATGTTTCTACTAAATTATAATCCTTCCTCCTTTCCCCCACTGAAGTAGCCCATTCTATTCCAAAGGCAAATTATTTCTCACGTAGACTCTCACACTATTTAAAGGATTAAGTAACTTATCAGAGACCTAGAAGGAAAATTAGTACTAAAATTATTACATATTAATTCTAAATAATTTATTTTAATAAAGAGTTATTATGGAAAATTAATTTTTAATACCTTCATTTCACTTGCTATATTGACTTGGAAGATGTAATAGTTTAGTTTCAGAGTGAATAAAGAAGAACAATTAATTATTTTAACAATACCTCAATGTAGGGGCGCCTGGGTGGCTCAGTGGGTTAAGCCGCTGCCTTCGGCTCAGGTCATGATCCCAGGGTCCTGGGATCGAGTCCCGCATCGGGCTCTCTGCTGAGCAGGGAGCCTGCTTCCCTCTCTCTCTCTGCCTGCTTCTCCGACTACTTGTGATTTCTCTCTGTCAAATAAATAAATAAAAATCTTTAAAAAAAAAAAAAAAAAAAACAATACCTCAATGTACACAGTCTAGTTTTAGTTGAATAAGGATTTTTAAAATAATCTTGAAACTTCTCAGACAATTAACTATACTACTAAGAAAAGAATCTTTTAACAACTTTCATGCATGCTTAGCCTTTAATTTATTGTTTTCAGTGAAGTTATTTTTTACAGCCTTACTGATTGAGCAGAGAATGCTTAATTTTTAAGATAACTAAAGCAGATTTGTTATGATATAATGAAAAGATTCTTTTATTTGTGCTGTTACTTTAGTGTGTGACCAAATCCTTTCTTCTTCATTATTTGTATGTAATTCTTTTCAGAGTTTTATAGGAAAACCAGTAATGTCTAGTTCTACTCATGAAACTCTCCATATATCCTGTTGTGTGGGTGTAGGTTGCTATCCTTCCTGACAACAATTCTTTTAAGAATAATCATCACTCCATATATAGTAGTTGAGAAGCAATTTGGCAAAACTGAGTGAGAGGTCACCTGTGATATTCCATAGCCATAAATTTTAAATAATTCCCCCTAACTCTCTCTCTGTCTCTCTCTTTCTCTTCCTCTCTTTTTCCCACTAACTTTCTCCTTCAGCAAGGTTGATGTCATTACGATATAAATTCTGAATTAAATAAAATAACATATTTTTAAAAGCACAGATAAGATCTTGATAAAAATAATAACACTTACCTGGGGGCCAGGAAAAAAAAAATGAGGAAGATAATTAAAAACCAAGATGAGAAACCAGTATTCTTGAGGATTTCTGACTTGCACAACAAGTATCTTGAGTTTATATCAAAGTCAGAGACCAGTTTTTTACCCTGTGTTAGATTTTTATTTGGATCTGAGATGGCTGATTAAATTTTAAAACTTCAAAGTGTGAAAATTCCTTAGGTAATTTGAGTAGACAAATATTCAGCCTATTAATAGAGGGGAAATTAGTATCTTTGGACAATTCTTAATTTTGGAACTTTCCATCCACTATTTTGGATGCAAATACATGTAGGCCAGTGAAGTGAAATCCATGCCAAAATGATAATAAAATAAAATCTTAGGAAGATGTTACTTATGTAACAAGACACAAAATCCTTTCAGAAAAGATGCAAATTAAGATTAAAAAATTAAACCCATATGGAAGGATTTCCTGCAAATGAGCTCATAATTCAGAAATAAAGTTGTAATAGTAATTATTACACCATAAATCAGAGTCAACATCTACAAAAAAGAAAATGGATTCAATTCTTGTATCTTCATATAATAAAACTATTACATAGACTCTATAGGAAGTTCAAAGGAAGGACACCTGGGACACCATTAAAATAGGCAAGAAGTGTCAAAACGAATTTTTTTAAAGCCCTATAAATAATAAATATAGTTATTTTATTTTCTTTTAAGAAATGGTAGATCATAGATATTTCAAATTAATTGGAGAAGTTTAAAGAACTAAAACAGAGTTTTAGGAAAATTCCCCACAGTTCAGCATCAAGAGGAAAAGAAACAAAATACAGGACAGGTGATAAAATTTGGACGCTCAAATAAGAAGTTGCAACACACATCTAAGCTGAGTTCAAAAAGAGTAAGAGTAGATACAATAATTTAATGAAGTAAGGCTAAGAGTTCTCAGAGGTGATAAGATGACAAAACCTTTGAGTTCCTAACAGAGTAAACGAATAAAACTAAAATGAACTCATATCTGAAACTAAACATTGAACTTGTACAATCTCAAAACAAATCAAAGATGGCACAAAGATAAGTAGTTATAATGGAATAATACTGGGACTAATAGAAGACTTTATTACCAGTAACTGAAGACAGAAAACAGTAGAATAATGTCTTGAGAATGTTGGGGCAAAGGAATTTTCAGCATGAGATTTAGTTACAAAATAAACTACTCCTATCATTTCTATATAGTTAAAGGTAGACAAAACATTTCAGATCTAAAATTTTTTAACTCAAAGGAAACAAAGACAAAGATTTTTTTTTTTCTTGTGGGAGTAAAACTTCTTGAAGTACTACAGGATCTATTTGGTCTACTTGAAATAGACCCAGAAGAAAAAGCAAGATTCAGGAAGGAAACTTCTTTGGGTGTAGGCAAACATATTGGCATTGATTTTTTTTTGAACAAATGTAAGAATAGTACCAGTACTCTTCTATTCTAATCAACGATACGTTTGCATGAAAATACGAATAAATCTAGTTTAAGTGTCTGGCTCTGCACAACACACATAAAACTATTACTGGGTCAGAGATAATCCTTGACAACTCAGATTTTCATTCAGAACCTAACATTATGCATTGACGTGTTGTCTCCTTGGTGAGATACCTCATTATCCTGCCCCAGGCACTGGCAACTTGCATAGACAAGGAAAATACACAAATATGGAAACAGCTGCAAGTTTCAGATGCCAACAGTAGTGTTTTTTCTTAGATTCAAGTGTTTGCTTTCATATTATCAGGTTTGCTGGCTTCCTGTGTGCACGTACTCCTTGTTCACCTTCACTTATCTCAGAACTTCTGGGAATAAAAATCTGGGGCGGGGGTTGGGGGGGCAACTGAAAATTCTAAAATTAGAAATTGACTTTCGTATTCTTTTAAAGTTTTATTAATTTATGTTTATGAGAGAGAGTGAGCTCACCAGCCAGGGTAGGGGGTGGGTGGAGGAGCCGAGGGAGAAACAAAAATCCCCACTGAGCAGGGAGCCTGATGTGGGACTTGATCCCAGGACGCTGGGATCATGACCTTAGCCAAAAGCAGACACTTAGCAGCTAAACCATCCAGGTGTCCATTGACCAGCTTATTTTTAACTAGATCTCTCTCAGTTTCTCTTTCACATACAGACACACACAAACACGTACACATATTTAGTCGTGCTGTATATTCACACACTTCTACAATGTTGATAATGTCCTATCATTCATTTTTCCTGTGCAGTGTCAGACAAGTCTATGGCTAGATACGCTCCCCACCATGTTCACAGCTTTCTGCTAGACCTCTGTGACATCAATCATTCTGATAGCTGAATATGTCCATACTCTGCCCACTATGACCTTGGATTACATAAGTCACACGCACATACGGCTTATCCCTGTTTTGTGTTGATAGAAGTCTCTTGGAATCATGTCTCACACCCTGTTTAATGTCAGTCTGTGACTCCCTGCCATCCTTGAGCTATTTAAGTCTTCTGTCAATGGTGCCTTAGGTCTGTCAGTATTATAGTGATGCTCACTGAATTTCAGAAGTAAGAGAGGGAGAACACTTTGAAAAGCAAACATCAGGAAGATTCTGCAGGAACCCTTTCCTTCAAGTGAATTTATACATATAAATAAAATATACATTTATACATATTAATTCCTGGTCATTTTTTCCCCAATCTTACAAATGGACTTTATTTATGTCCTTATTTTGTTTTTTACAGAGAAGCTCAAAAGGGGTACAAGTTAGATGAGTGAAAAAAAACGATGTATTTGGGGCACCTGGGTGGCTCAGTGGGTTAAAAGCCTCTGCCTTCAGCTCAGGTCATGATTTCAGGGTTCTGGGATCGAGCCCCGCATCGGGCTCTCTGCTCAGCAGGGAGCCTGCAACCCCTCTCCTCTCTCTGCCTGCCTCTCTGCCTACTTGTGATCTCTGTCTGTCCAATAAATAAATAAAAATCTTTAATAAAAAAAAAGGGATGTGTTAAACTTTGTGAAAATGGAGATCAATGTATTCTCTTTTGGGTTTAATACGTTGATATTTTCCTGTGCCCGTTGGTAGGAAGAAGAATGGCGCCCAGGCTCTTGAAGCTGTTAACTTTCCTCTCATCCTCAGAAAACAAACCAGGGATCTGACAGGAAAAAAGGAGTTCATACAAGCCCTTAGACTAATGTCTCTAGTATAGCAGAAATGTTCATTTTCCCTCCCTGTGATGAACTTTGAAGATGATTCTCCCTGTCTTAAGCCGATTTCATTATAATGACTGGGGTTATTACATGAAACCTGGGTGGTAAGCTAAGGAGGTCACTGGCCTGCTTAGGCTCAGCCTTTCCTCTAGGCTACTGAAGAGAGTATTTCTGATCACAATGATCTAGTCCATTAGGAAGAAAAATATGGTAGGATAAGGACATGACCCCAAATAATTAATTTGTAGATTTTACTACATTGCCTAGAATGCCATCTGGTTACCTTGGGATGGTAATAGATGAGAGATCAAGGATTCAACATGTGGGATTAAAGACAGCTTTCATCACTGGACTTCTAATTAGGATTTTTTTCAAAGCTCTGATGAAGCCAACACTATTAGGGATATTGGAAGATACACTGGAGAGGTCAATGGAAAAGCAAGTAGAAGCTTTTTCTTGTTTGTTTTTGATTACTCTTCCAAATACTGCCTTTCTAGAAAAACTGTCTCATTGTACAGTTTCGTAGTCATTTATACAGATATATCTACCTAAGAAATCTTGGAAATGCAAAAAATAATTCCCCATGGAAATTTCATATATGATAAAGCTTCAATAGCAAATTAACATGGAAAGAATAGTGTTTTAAATAAGTGGTTCTGGAATAATTATAAAGTCATATGGGGAATGTTAAAATTGGATCTTTCTGGGCGCCTGGGTGGCTCAGTGGGTTAAGCCGCTGCCTTCGGCTCAGGTCATGATCTCAGGGTCCTGGGATCGAGTCCCGCATCGGGCTCTCTGCTCAGCAGAGAGCCTGCTTCCTCCTCTCTCTCTCTCTGCCTACTTGTGATTTCTCTCTGTCAAATAAATAAATAAAAC